>NW_021477709.1:0-37957 GCF_001605985.2 Dendrobium catenatum | reverse complement strand
AGTAATTTAAATAAAGAAGTGCCATAAGACTAGCAAACCGATGGTCCACCACTGCAAGATTTCCAATTGCTTCCAAATCAAAACAAGACACGACACCCTAAAGTTGCTTCACTGTTGAGAAGAAGAGATACAGATGGAGTGGCACTTGTGGAGAGACGAAAGAGATTAGAAGCCCGAGAAGAAAGGGTGAAAGAGCCCGCAGGATTTCCGGAGGGAGAGAAAGAAGGGTGGAGAAGAGCCCGCAGGATTTCCGAATAAACCCGCAGGTTAATAGCAAATATGCTCACAAATATCAACTCCCTTTTCTTCACATCATCTTCTCATATTTATAGGCAAGAGAGAGAATGCAAGAGCCACATGTCTTTAATTTCCATTAGAACCAAAGCCATAATAAGCATAGAAAATCTCCCCCCAAAGCTCATGAGAAACACCCAAAACAGGAACCAAGGAGACAGCCACGGGAGACGAGGGAACCGCACGGACCGATAGCCACGCCACGAAACGAGGGACGTCACGGAATAAGAGCCAGCCGTGAGATCCAAGAGGTAAAGCACAAAAATCATTAACTTTCCAATGAATTCAAAGCATAGAATTCAGCCCCCAATTAATACAAGCCACGTATTCCTAAGAGACATGAAGAAAGGGGAAGGGGAAGGACAAGGCCACCCAAAAGTAAGCTTCATAATGAAGGTACTTTTGAGAATTAAAGAGCTACTAAACTTCAGCTCAAGCAACATAAGAATCAGAATCAACCAAGACACGACACCCTAAAGTTGCTTCACTGTTGAGAAGAAGGATACAGATGGAGTGGCACTTGTGGAGAGACGAAAGAGATTAGAAGCCCGAGAAGAAAGGGTGGAAAGAGCCCGCAGGATTTCCAAACAAACCAGCAGGTTTAATAGCAAATATGCTCACAAATATCAACTGCCTTCCTTCACAACAACATCTCATTTTTATAGGCAAATAAGGGGAAAGCCAAGAGCCACTTTAATTAATCTTCACAAGATTCTAAGCAATGTAAGTATTGAAATCTTCCCCATGTGCTTAGAAAATCACCCCAAACCAGAAATCCAAAAAGCATTCACGGGAACCAAGCCTCACGCACGGAACCGAGGAGTCACGGACTCGGGAAGAGTCCCAGGTGCGGAAAACAGCAAATGGCCGGAATACCAAGAGGTAAAGCATGGAAAAACAAGCAATCATTTTGGAATACTATAGTGTATGCCTTAAAAATAGCTGGTCCTTTATTAAAGGTTCTTAGATTGGTTGATGGAGAGAAGAAGCCCCCAATGGCTTACATATATGAAGCAATGGATAGAGCAAAAGAGGCAATTGCTGCAAGCTTCAATAACAGTGATAAGTATGATCAAATTTTTAAAATGATTGATAGAAGATAGGAAGTGCAATTACATCGTCCTCTACATGCAGTGGGACATTTTTTAAATCCTGAATATTTCTTCAATAACCCTGATATTGCCAAGGATAAGGAAATAGCTGATGGTCTTTATCAATGTATTGGAAGATTATCTCAAGATGTAGCTGAAGAAGATAAAATCAGTAATGAATTAAGTTTATACATTAGGGGTGAAGGACTTTTTGGTATTCCTCCAGCTGTAAGACAAAGAACTACCCGATCTCCAGGTATCATTATTTACAAAAAAATTAAGACTGATTTGTTATATAATATTGAAAAAAAAAATTCATTTCTTCCAGCTGATTGGTGGTTGGCATATGGACAAGGAGCTCCCAATTTACAAAGCTTTACTATCAAAGTCCTAAGTTTAACATGTAGTTCATCTGGATGCGAACGCAATTGGAATATTTTTGAACATGCAAGTATTTTACAATGTATGTGTTGATTTTTTATATATGTTCATAATATAGTAATGTAATAATATTTTAATTGCAGCTTCATAGCAAACGAAGAAGCAAATTGGATCATGGTCGCTTAAAGGATTTAGTTTATGTGAAATATAATAGAGCACTGATTCGGAGATTCAATCATCGTGATGTCATTGATCCTATTTCTTTGACTGAGATAGATGATGCAAATGATGGCTAACAGGAAAATTAGATGATGAGTTTGATGAAGAAAATGACTTTATTGCTGGAGATGAAGATTTAACTTGGACAAGTGTTGCTAAAGCTACTGGTGTTTATGATAAAAGCTATAATATTCGGGAAAGATCTAAAGGGAAAGAGAAAGAATCTTCAATTAGGCATGATGTTGCTATTGAGAATGATGATGAGGAGGGTGATGAAGAGGATTATGAAGTAGGAGACAATGTTGAAGAAGATAATGAAGCTTTTTTAACATTTGCTGATGATGATGATTCCCAAGAAGAGTAGATTAAATTCATATTTGATCTTTTAAAAAAAGATTGTAATATTTGAATTATGAGATATTTGGATGTTACTTAGTCGAACTTATATATGTTATGATTGTCTTTTATTATTATGATAGCTTGTCTTTCATTTTTAATAATATTTCATATTCATGCTTATTATTTTATATTTTTTATATAACTTGCGTCATGTTCAAAATAGCGCGCGCCGCGCCGTGCGCTATGCGCCATGGCTCCAAATTGACCTTTGCGCCATGGTGCGCCATTCGCCGTTAACAGGTATGAGATCAACTTATATTTGGGTTTAAAAACATCCCCTTACCATTCCCTATCTTTATCTTAAAGAAAACTTGCATTTTCTCAAAACCATAGTTTTCTTTCTTTAGAAAATCTCAAGGGAAAATCATGAAAAAGGTTTATGAGAGCTCACCTTACTCTTCCCTACAACTTTCCTTCAATCTCCCTCGCAAACCATCGCCGGAAACCGCCTCTAGGGCCGCCGGATTCACCTCATACCCGACGCCCCTCCTCCCTCTATCTCAGCTCGGTTTGGTCCGCAAGGATGAAATGGGGACCGAAACATTTCGGTCTCCTATTTAGTGTGGGATCCTCTCATTAAATGCCTAATTACCTAAAAGCCCTTACTTAAAAATCATCTCTATTCAAAAGTCATCAAGGGCAAAACCGTCAAAAACAGATTTCCGGAAATTTTAACTCTCAAAATACTTAAAATCTAATATGGGTTCTATACATCGATTCACTCAGAATTTTGCGCACTATTTTATAAAATTTATTGCGTCGAATTCCGACGACTTTGAAAAATTCACTTAAAACTCGTCGCGATGCATAAAAAAGTGTGCAAGGTCTAAAATGACATTTCGCTGGTTTTACAATAATTTTATGTGTTTTTAGACCTAATCATCTAGTCAATTTAGTGGAATTATGGATGATATGCATTTATTATAGTATTGAAAATGCAATTTTATTTTAATTATTTTGTTAGACGCTGAGATGATAAGATTGCTTTTTGAACATAGTAAAGTGCCTTGTTGCTTTTTTTTTGTCGATTGTAAGATCCTTCTGTTGTACGTTTTTTCTCTTCTGTGCTAGTATTGACCGCTGTTTCAATAAGTAAAGAGCATTTCATTGCAGACTGCTGATTTTTTCCGGGGAGATAATCCGGAAGGCATGGAAGCACGAAATGAGGTAATTATGCTTTTCATTTTTTTGGCCTAAATCATGGTACTTTATATTTCTGAAGTTTGAATCATCTGCTAGTTTTCTTGTTCCATTCTGACCCCAAGGTAGTTACATTTCATGAAACTATATCACTATGCAATTAATTTGATAAATATTGGGCATGTTATGATCTTTCTTCTCAATGTCTTCATTAAAATCCCTGCTTTTTTCAGAGCACAAAATTTGGCTGTTATGGTTGTTTTCTGAACTTTTTGTAGTTTTAATACTTTACTTTGTTTCCTTTATCTATTATGTTTGACAACTCTTGTTGTACATAATAAATTACTTTTTCATAGCTGAATATCTTCTTTGTACCTTGTTTCATTGAATTATGGTGACAGGTTGCAGCCTTAGCAATGGAAGATATGCTATCCTGGATGCAAGAAGGAGGTCAGGTAATATGCTTGATTCTATTTCTCCAACTATGACCATTTTAACAGTCTTGTTCTGATTTTCCTGTAGGTTGGTATATTTGATGCCACTAATAGCAGCAGACAGCGAAGAAATATGCTTATGAAAATGGCTGAAGGAATCTGTAAGGTACCTTTTAATTATGCCTTAATACAGATGCATATATTATGTAATTCTATAGTAGAATTGCATTTTGTCCCCTCAATTATTTATTTCACTTTCTGCTAAAACTCAATTTAATCCATGTTTGATCTAGAAGTTTCATTTTTTCCCTTTTAGTTTTACTGGTTGTGTTGTGTCAATCAAATACAGGCTGGGAATTTTTTTTAGCCTGATAGGAACTTAGAACTCTAAATTAGCCCCTTTACTATTTGAGTCTAGAGGTGCATTTTGTGCTTTTGATGATAATGGGTATCACTGATTAAACCCATTGTATGAGTCAGTGCCATTCAATCAGCAGCCTTGTTCCTCTCCTAGCATTAATCCACCATCATTCACAGAGACATTACTCATTTTTTGGCATTGGATTGACCATTGGCTGCGATGGCCATGGGTTCTCTATTTATTAAGATTTCATCCTCTCCTTATTGCCTTCCTGCATTGGTTCTTCATCTGCAGAGACTTCTAGCAGCTGGTTACCAGATCAACTGGTACTCCGTTCCAGTGGCCCTCATTGAATCTTAATCCATAGAAGGGACTAAGCTTATCGAGAAACCCACATCCAACCGCTCAAGAACATGTGGAGCTCGGTCCCAGTTAGAATTTCTTAAAGTAGTTTTCTTCTTAATCTTACTCCTCTAATAGCAATGTCTGCATTTTCTATGGGGAGGCATTCGTCTTAATTTGGAGACTTGCCACTGGTCCATTAGTGCAGTGCAAGCCAAGGTTTAAAATTGCACAAGTGTAAACCTCAAAATTCAAAAGTTGCATAAAGTGAAAATGAAGGTTAAAAATAATTTTTTCGCTGACTTGGCAACGGCCTAAAAAGGAAGAGTCGGAACTCTTTGTCTCTCATCCCTGATTGAAGAAAGCTATGCAGTCATTCCTTCGAGTCCTGATAATATAATATCTAAATAATATATTAAAGGTCCGGGTTTTTAGAGAGAAAATATATTTTCAAAATTCAGTTTGCTTCGTTTCCGCGGGTTTTCCTATGGTGGCGGAGGGCCGCTAGCATTCCTCTGTTGGCGGTCCAGTTGATGGTCGTCATCCATCGTCAGGTGGTTCTTGGGCTCCTTATCCGTCGATGTTGAACTCTTCGTCTCCAGCTTTTGGAGAGGGCTCCATGGGTGCGGAATTGAATTCTTCAGTCCCGGAGTATCAGGAAAAATTTAGTAATGGAAGACCTTTGATTATTAACGAAGGCGGTTTGTTGGCATCCAAGAAGATCAATCCTGATATTGGTAAAGGCAAAAATGTGGTGGTTGAAGGGGACTCCAAAGTTCCCAAATATTATGAATGTGGCCAAGGTACAAGGGGTTGTCTTGTTTCTAATTCGGATGCTTCGCCTTCCTCTGGTATGAAGATTTTCGTGAATAAGGCTGGGAATTCTAGTTCGGTTGCTGGGATTGATGGAGGTTTGAATTCAAATTTTAATAATTTGCCTGATAATGTTGCTAGTTCGGAGACTGATGCTGGTATTTATGGTGAAAAATTTATTAGTAAGGATCAACATAACTTTGGGGCTCCATCTTCCTCTAAGCCTTGTGCATAAGTTATTAGTTATGATCGATCAGTTGTAGATCTTGAAGTAGTTTGTCATTGTGAGTCAGGAGATTTGGATTTGTGCAATCATGATGTGGAAAATTTCTGATGTTCCCAATTCGAAGGAACCAGGTGGAAATGGTTTGCCTAATGCTTGGAGTAACAAGACTAATATTAGAGTTATAGATTTTGATTTTGGATCTTGTTTGACGGATGATGGTACAACGGTGAAGCAAGGTTTAAAATTGCGTAATTAAGCCTCGAGGCGGTCTGAGGCGTAAGCCTCACGGACACAGAATTGCGTAAATGAAAAATTAAGGGTTTTAGCTGGAAAATAATAGCAATATTGTATCTTACAATAAAAACATCTAAATGATATATGAAAATAGTGGAAATTAAGAAAGTAGATGCAATAAAATCATGTCCCAAAGTACAAAATTACAAAATATTAGTTTAACAAAACTCCCAAAGTACAAAAAACATGTAAAATGCAATCATATCCCATCACTAAATGGGTCTTCAAGGGAATATTCTTCTCCAATTGTATCTATGAATGTCATATCATCATCATCTTCAATATGACTCACTTTTCTCTTCCCTGTTCAATAAGAGAAAAGATAATTATCATGTTAATTGCTCACTTGATATAAATATAATGCAATAGCATATAAGAAGTTGTGGAATACCTTTACTTGATTATTGTGCTGCAGAGCTAGTGCATGTGTGTGGTGTGGTACTAGTGGATGTGCCAACTTGATCTGCTTCGCCCCTCAAGACATCCACACTTAGATCTTCTATCTGTAAGTCTGATAATGACAAATCTGTCTCATCATCTATGAACAACTCATTATCAGATGACATATCATCACACACTAACGGGTCCTCATCATCCTTCAACCCCTTATTCCTCAACCTCCTATCTCTTAACCTCTTATTGTGCATAATACATATGAGGGAGTTCATTCTGAGTGTTGATAGCCGATTCCTTCTCTTTGTTTGCACTTGACTATATGTACTCCAGTTTCGCTCAGACCCAGAAGAAGAACAAGTGAGGCCCAACACACTTACAACAAAACTCTGTAACTCAGGAGTGGAATCACCAAATTGGATCCACCATTCAACTGTTTTCAAGAAGAAAAAATATAATCAGAACTGAATAAAGTGTCTTGCATTTACCAAAATAACTATACCTGGAGACCGTTTGTCAATGGTTGCTTTTGCTGCATTCAGACCAAAAAAACCTTCTTTATTCCAGAATAGAACAAGTTCTGAATCTGCAAGCTCCCTATCTGCCTGCTCCGGTATTAGTCTTTCCATACAATGATACAGACCAAGCTTCACCTCCGGGTTTGAAGATTTCTTCTATGAATATTGAAATTGAGGATTGAGATAATATGCCGCTGCATGTAGATGACGGTATAACTACACCTCCCACCGAGCATCAATAAAATCCCAAATCTCCCTATAACTTGCCTCCTCTCCTCCCAAGTTGTGTGCAATCAACTCCTTGGTCTCATCCATAGCATTATAAATAAAACCCATAGCTGGTTTCTTCTCTGCATCCACTAAGCGTAGTACTTGCACTAAGGGTCTCGTGCTCAATATGACATAGGTCATAGTAGTCCAAAATTTATCATTCAGAATAATCTTTCTTATTTCTTTCCCCTCACTTTTCTTCCCCCAAGCAGAGTTAAGCCATTTAGTTGATGTAAACATTGCTTCCAAAGGTTGCCTCAGTTCATCAGGCTCTGCAGTGTCAAATAGATGTGCAAACCTATAAATTATAGTGCACAAATATTAGAACTAAAAACATACAGTAGGAATTGCAATAATGATTTGCAGTGCACAAATTTAAGAACATACTTAGTGGTTGCAGGCGAATGATTTCCTTCTTTGAAAACTTTCTCATCAAGCTTTAAGACCCATGAGTGATTGTAGATAAACTTTGTAATCTTTCTCGCCCTAGAAAGAGCATTTTGTGCTGAGGTAAGTCACCAAGATCCTCCAAAAGAGATCGATACAATGTGCTGTGCAGGAGGTCCATATAGGTGTGTCATCTTCTCCATCAAATCTGACCAGTGCTTTGTATGCACTGAACATTATCAGTCACTACCTGGACAACAATTGCTCCCATCTCCTCAATAACCGCTCAAGGTAAATTGAAAATGAATGTAGCATTTTTCACCTCATCTGAAGCTTCAACTGATCGTAAAACACCCGTGCCGCTTGAGATTTGTTGAAAAAGATTTAATCCAGCTCCTGCTCTTCATGTCAGACCATCCATCTGACATAATAGTCACACCAGTCTCAATCCATGTCCTTTTAATCTCCTGAATGCTCCGCTCTGTGTTCTGCAGCTCCTTTAAAATCCATGTTCACAACTCATATATGGAAGGTGCCTTCAACCCTCTCCCATACAACCCTACAGACCGCAACATATTGAAGTAGGCAGGCGATGTAGCAACATTAAATGGTATGGCATTCTAAAAAAAGAAACCTCCCAATGTCCATGCAAACCTGTCGCCGACCCTCTCTGGTACCAGCTGCCGGCATCATTCTGCTTGTCCTCTATCCGCTCCTGGATTAGTCATATACTGATCCATAGGACCCCGTGCACCTCTATTATGTATAGTGGAGGAAGACCCCTTTCTACTCTCGCTCCCAAAATAAGCACCATGTTCGACCCTTTCATCAAATTGCTCATATTGTAAGTGTTTCACCGTGGTAGTTTTCTTCATGTAAGCACTTATTTCTTCCTTCACATTGTCCGGCACTTTTGCACACGGTGCTACGTTCTTATGAGAGCATGATAAGTGTTCCTTCATGCGGGTTACTCCGCCCTTCACCACTTTCTCACAAAAAATTGCATTTTAAATAGACATACGTTTTCTCGCCCTCTCCTACGTCAACTTGCACGCTATATTTCTAAGAAAGGTCACGCCGCAATGACGTATTCGCCTTTTCTTTACCTCTAACCATGTCTCCTAAAGCAAAAATCCAAAAACACAAAAAACAATCAAAAATTTATAAACCCTAGATTTTCTTAAACTTGAAAAATCTAACCCTAAACTTAAAAAAAATACCTAAAATCCAATGTGGAGTGCTCCTAGAGGGCGGCCGGAAGTTTCAACTTTGCCGGAGAGAGCGGCGCCAGTGGGAGAAGCGGCGGGAAGGAAGCCGACGGGTAAGCACCGTGCGGGCGCCCTCTGTTTCGCGAACTGTAGCGTGCGGATGGGGAAATTTTGGGAGAGCTGTTGCCGTTCGGGTATAAGGAGAACAAAACTTTATTTTAAGTGCGTGGGCCCATTCCCATGAGGCGTACGCCTCACTAAGAATTGCGCAATTGCGCCTCTGAGGCGCGCCTCAGTCCTAGTGAGGCGTACACCTCTTACAGTGGTGGAATTGCGTAGGCTTCAAGGCGGTTTTGGGAGGAATTGCGCAGAGGTGTGCCTCTTATTGCGCAATTTTAAACAGAGCGGTGAAGTTAACATGAGCAGAATGAACTGAGAAATACTAAGAAGCTTTAAAATGCATTAGTCATCAAAGTCTTTCGTGAAAATGTTTAATTTCATGTGATTAGCTTGGAATTGAGAAGGCAATGAGCTCAGTTTGGTAAATTTCATCTAACTCTGCTAGGTATGGGCTGGAGTTTATGTACATTTAATGATTCAGAAGCTATGGATTTGGTCTTCTCTAATGGTCCATTGTATGTTAATGGACATATCATTGACAATTATAAGTGGCCGACAACATTTTCTCCTACTTCTTTGAAGGGATTATCAGCTCCGGTTTGGGTAAGGATGCCTAATCTCCCGTTACAGTTTTGGGATGAAATTAATGTATGCAAGATTGCTTCCAAAGTTGGTACGCTTGATATGATCAACGAGAACATGTTTCAATGGGGGAGGAGGGAATTTGCTAGAGTTTGTGTTTGTATTAAGCTTGATGACAAGCTTCCCCTTGGTGTTTGGGTGGAGGGTGGCTCGGGGAGATTCTTTCAGAAGATTGAATATGAAAGAATCTATAATTTTTCGGTTAATTGTGGTAAGATTGACCACTACAAAAGTAGTTGTTTGGAGCTTAGTTTGGGTGCTGCTTAGCCTGGTTTTAAGCAACCTGAGTGTTATGGTAATGGGAATGTGGGATATCCTTCTATGGTGAACTTTTCCAAAGTTTCTGATGATTGCGGGGGTGGTTTTGTTGGGGACATTGGTGCTAGTTATCGACCATGGATCCTTGTCAACTATGGGGAGAGAAAAGTTAAAAATTCATTGTTGAGGAGGTCCGGGTTCAATGCAGTAAGGAATAATGTGCTGAAGGTGTCTGATAAAAGGGAAACGGTTGGTGATTGATGGGATTCTGCTGTGTTTCCTACTAATGTTGTTGTTGTTCCTTGGGAAGTGGTTCATTCAAAACTTGTTTTGTCATGACCCGGCCCGGTTAGCTCGCAAGTGCGAGGCGGGAATGGAGATCGGACAGTAGGAATTAAAAACTTTCACATTTCATTATACAAAACATCTTCCAATCATAAGAAAGCCACTAAAATAAAACCAAGAGGGAAATTTTCTTTCTTTCTATTCGTTCAACAACACATCTTCATAATAAATCAAAACATAAAGTTTCCAAAATATGAAAGATGTCCAAAAATATTTTCTTATATTTTATCTCTAATTCTTCTATCTCATAATATCAAAAACAAAAAGACAAAACCTGTTTACTGTCGTCTCCCTACGACGGTACATGAGGGGAGGTCTATCCGTCATTATCTTTTACGAGGTTCTCTTGAAATATGTCCCATAAGCAGGGTGAGTCACAACTCAGTAGATGTAAATGACATTCGAATAAATTTAGATACTAGAGAAGAAACTACAACATGCTTTTATATCTGAATAAAAAAATAATCAACATATTACAACATTTGTCTAAGGTGAAACATGTCTTTACATCAATCTTTAAGTTCTCATTCTTTGTATAATCTTTCAATTCTTCTTCTTTAAACATTCATGGCTCAGATAAAAGCCTCATATGCGTATAACATAAAGATGCAATTTCATAATATCTTAATATATATCACCCTTCTCGGAAGTATGATTTGTACTGATCAGGTACATAAAAATTGGCTATTCCTTTACCATTTGGTTCAAAAGAATATCCTTTACCATTTGGCTCAGAAGAGCCCCATTACCATTGCTCAAAAGAGTTCATTTACAATTGATACTTCCGCGTCAATATGCACATGCACATAATTCTTACATATTCATAAAAGAGGCTTATGTAAACTATTCAAGTGTATGTTTTCATATGTAAATACATATTTTCTATACTCAAATGTATATTTGCATGTAAAGAGAAAGACATGTGTAGTACATGTAAAGGATGAAGCATGAAATTCAACATTGAGTTCTAGTATTGCATAAAAAAAGGACATTGCTTTTACATCAAGTGATCATGAGCTTTTAAAAAAAACATGCTAGTCATAATGATATCATAAAGAGCATAAAAAGGAATGTCATTTCTATGTATTTGCATGTAAAGAGCTTTCTAAATTTAAAAGAATTCCATTTCACCTACCTCACCACAATGTGATCCGTCAAAAGTTCTTACGACCATTTCTTCTTACGCAATCAAAATCTACAAGAGACAAACATAAGGTATAAACATAAATTTTCTCCCTCTCAAACCTTTAAAAGTCCTAGGTTATAAACATGTAACTATTTCATACACCAAGCTTTGATTTTCTATATAATCCCTCTCTCAAATCATGTTAATCTCTTTTTTTTTTATTTCTACTAGAACTAGGATTGCAATACACATAAAAGGTTTTTCATGTTTTTGGAAAACCCTAACTTTTGGAGCATGAAAAATGTCTCCTAAAAAGAATCTAGCTTCACAAAAAAAAAAAAAAAAAAAAAAAAAAAAAAATCCTAACATCATTTAGAAATTTTACTACAAAAACATTTTGAAAGAAAATTAAAATAGGATAAAACCCTAAATTTTAAAATCCACATTTTTCATGAAATCAACTCATATTTGGGTTTAAAATCATCCCTTACCCTTCCCTATCTTTATCTTAAAGAAAACTTGCATTTTCCCAAAACCCTAATTTTCTTCCCTTAGTGAAAACTCAACGAAAAGAAAAGGAAACTCTTGCAAACAACTTACCTTAGCATTCATCACAAGTTTCCTTTATTTTCCTTCGCAAATCGTCGCCAGAAACTGCCTCTGGGACCGCCGAATTCGCCTCCTACCCGACGCCCCTCCTCCCTCTATCTCAGCTCGGTTCAGTTTGCAAGTATGAAATGGGGACCGAAACTTTTCGGTCCCCTAATAAGAGTGGGATCCTCTCATTAATTACCTAATTACCTAAAAGCTCTTAATTAAAATCATCCATATTCAAAAGTCATCAAGTGCAAAACTTCCATAAAGATATTTCCAAAAATTTTAACTCCCAAAATACTTAAAATCCAATATGAGTTCTATACATCGATTCGCTCAGAATTTTGCGCACTATTTTATAAAATTTATTGCATCGAATTTCGACGACTTTGAAAGTTTCACTTAAAACTCATCGCGACACATCGAAAAGCGTACGAAAGCTAAAATGACATTTTGCGAGTTTTACAATTCTCCCTCCCTTATAAAAATTTCTTCATTGAAATTTAAGACAAGCTTAAGAAATTATACCTTAGTCAAAAAGGTGTGGGTAGCTTTCTCTCATCTTTTATTCCTTCTCCCATGTAGCATCTTTCTCAGATTTATGCTTCCAAAAGACTCTAACATAAGGAATCTCTCTGCTTAACATCATAATCTATGATCTTCTCAAGTTCATCTAAGAATGTTAGATCTGGTTGAATATCTACTGATTCAACACTGATCTTTTGAGCTTCATTTGCAATATATTTTCTCAAAGAAGATATGTGGAATATATTATGTACTCCACTCATATGAGATGACAAAAACAATCTGTAGGCCACACTTCCAATTCTTTCTGTTATTTCAAATGGGCCAACATATCTTGGACTCAGTTTTCCCACTTTGCCAAATCTCTTCACACCTTTCATAGGACTAATTTTAAGGAATACAAACTCTCAAACATCAAACTCAACTGATCTATGTTTAGCATAATAATACTTTTTTTTGTCTATCTTGCACAGCCTTCAATCTATCACGGATCAGTTTTATCGTTTCAGTAGCATCATCTACTAAATAAGCTCCAATAATATTTCTTTCTCCTGTTTCAGCGCAACATAAGGGAGTTCGACACTTTCTTCCTTACAAAGTTTCATAGGGTTCCATACCTATACTTTGAAAATATTGTTATAAGCAAATTCAATCAGTGGTACGTGTGTCTCTCACTTGCCACCAAAATCTAGTACACATAATCTAAGTAAATCCTCTAAAGTCTAAATAGTCCTTTCTGATTGATCATCTGTTTGAGGGTGGAAGGCTGTGTACTGAAAGTAAGTCTGGTACCTATTGCTTTCTGAACCTTCCTCCACAGTCTAGATGTGAATCTCCCATCTCTATTTGATACTATCGATCTTGGTACACCATGAAGTCTAACAATCTCATTAACATACACACTTGCCAACTTCTCAACAGCATCATATTGTTTGATAGGTAAAAAGTGTGCCGATTTGGTCAACCTATCTATTATCACCCATATAGCATCATGACCACTTCTAGACCTGGGTAAACCAACTACAAAATCCATGGCTATATCTTTCCACTTCCATTTTGGTATAGGTAAAGGCTACAATAAGCCTCATGACTTCTGATGTTCTATCTTAACCATTTAGCAAACTGTACACTTAGCCACCACTTCTACTACACTTCTCTTCATCCCTGGCCACCAAAAATATTCCTTCAAATCTTGATACATCTTGTTACTACCTAGGTGAATGGTATAACTTGAATAGTGAGCTTCTTGAAGAATATCCTTTCTTAAGTCTCCAACATATGGGATACAAATTCTGCCTCTATACCGTAGTAGCTCATCCTCATCAAGCTCAAACTCCTCCACGTGACATACCTTCACCATATTTAGGACTTTCTCAAATTCTACATATTGTGGCAAAGCTTCCCTTATCCTATCCTTCAATGTTAACTAAACGATCATCTGATTTAAAGCCACAAACTCTGCATCATTAGGCTGGACTATTGAAATCTCTAGCTTCTCCGAATCTCTTATCCACTCATGCTGTTGTGTAATCATCCAATTGGCACTACTAGAAGTCTTCCTGCTTAAGGCATCAGCAATCACATTTGCTTTACCTGGATGATATTGGATGTCCAAATCATAGTTCTTAATAAGCTCCAACCATCTCCTCTGCCTCAAATTCAACTCTTTCTGTGTGAAGATGTATTTTAAACTTTTGTGGTCAATAAAAATTTCACACTTAACCCAATAAAGTAATGTCTCCATAACTTCAGGGCAAAAACCATTGCAGCTAACTCCAAATCATGAGTTAGTTAGTTTCTTTCATGATTTTTCAGTTGCCTAGGCAATGACCCTTCCATTCTGCATTAGTACATAGCCCAACCCCTTGTGTGAGGCATCACTATAAAGATGAAATCCATCCGTCCCCGAAGGAATTGTAAGTACTGTAGTAGTCATCAAGCATTGTTTCAGCCTTTGAAAAATCTCTTCACACTGAACTGACCATTCAAACTTCACTACCTTTTGGGTCAATTTAGATAATGACATAGCTATTCGAGAAAACCCCTCAATAAATCTTATGTAGTAACGGTAGCTGGTCGAGGCCAATCTGCTATAGCTTGTACTTTATGCTAATCCACAAAAATCTCTCCATTATTGTTCATATGTCCTAAAAAGTTCACACTCTTCAGCCAAAATTCACACTTGGAGAACATAGCATACAGTTATTTTCATTCAATGCATATAACACCATCCTTAAGTGATTTTCATGTATCTCTTCATTTGGGGAATATACCAGTATATCATCTATGAATACTATCACGAATATATCTATTAATGGCTTAAAGATCCTTCATGATGTCCATAAACTTAGCAGGAGCATTTGTAAGTCTGAATGGCATCACCACAAACTCATAATGTCCGTATCTAGTATTGAATGCTGTCTTGCTATATCCTCTTATCTAATCTTAAGCTGATAGTATCCCGATCTCAAGTCTATCTGGGAAAACACAGAGGCACCCTCCAACTGATCAAACAAATTATCAATTCTTGGAAGAGGGTATTTATTCTTTAAAGTCAGTTTGTTCAATTCTCTGTAATCTATACAGAGCCTTAAACTTCCATCCTTCTTCTTCACAAAAAGCACAGGAACACCCCATGGAGAAGTGCTAGGCCTGATAAATCCTTTATTAAGCAATTCTTGTAATTAATCTTTTAATTCCTTCAACTTTTTTATTGCCATCTGATAAGGGGCTTTAGCAATAGGATCTGCTCCACTAACTAGCTCAATAGTAAAATCAATCTCTCTGCTTGGAGGTAAACTAGATAGATCATCTGAAAACTCTTCTGGATTCTCTTGCACAACAGGTATCTCCTCTAACCCCTTCTCTTCTTTCTTCTCGTCCTTAATATAGGCTAAAAAGCCTTCATAATCCTTCCTCAATAATTTGTATGCCATCAAGAAAGAGACTAACATGGAAGTTATGCTTTTTTCTCCTATGAATTTAAATTCTTTCTCTCATGGCATGCAAAATTTAAGTTCTTTCTTATTACAGTCTATGGTCACAAAGTGGCAAGACAACCAAACCATACCTAGGATCATATCAAATTCCATTAATGGCAATAACATAAGATCTGCTCCCAAGTTTTTATCACCTACAGTCAATTCCATATGACACTTTTTGTTGGTTTCCAGCCGACTCCCATTGGGCATCAAAACTGATAAGGGCTTGAGCATAATTGGAGGAGATAAGTCAACAGATTTAATAAACTCCTCCGAAATAAAAGAATGCAATGCTCTCGTATCAAACAACACATTGACATGCTTGTTACATACAAAGATTGTTCCTAAATACCATGCATGTAACATACCATAAAACTTATCTTACTCATATATCATGAAGGAAATCATTGACATTAAATAAAGTCCATACCTGTGATAACATCAGGAGAGTCTTTGGCTTCTTGTTGGGATAGACCATAAACCCTTGGCTGAATAGGTTGACAAGCTTGGCCTTGAGATGGAGTTGATGCAGTAGACTCCAGCATCATTGGCCTTTTAATTGTTCTCTGGGGAGCACTACCTATTCTGGCCTCTAGGGTAGACTTCTGTCCCAAGATAGGGCAAGATTTTGCCATGTGCCTTGGTTGATGGCACCAGAAACAGTTATTTGTGCCAGAAAGACACTCTCCCTTATGAGCCCTCCCATACTTATTGCATATAACAGGAGTGCTGCTCTCTGAAGTGTTAGGCTAGGGCTTCTTCCAGTTGGGTCTTCCAGACTGAAAATATTGGAAGACTTTGATCTATCTTCATTCTCTCTCTTTTGAAAATCTCTTCTTCTCTGAGTACTCAGCAAGTCACTCTCAATTCTTCTTGCCCTTTTAACCCAGGTAGCATAATCCTCAATGCCAAAAGAGATTAATGGTTGTCTAATGGTATCTCTTAAGCCACTTAGAAAGCGATGACATTTTTCTTCAGCATTTGGAATTAAATGAAAGGCATACTTAGAGAGCATTGTAAACTCAGCCTCATATTGTGCAATGGTTCTATCGCCTTGTACCAATCTATTGAATTTGTCTTGCATTTGTCTTCTAGCAGACATTGGTACATATCAGTCTCTAAATACCTTGACAAACTCCTCCCAGGTCACTTGGCTGCTAGGTCTTCCTCCAAAAGTCTCTTGTAATTGACTTCTCCATCATCTCTCTGCTTCTCCATTGAAGGCATAGGTAGCTAAGGTAACTCTTCTATCTTGAGGGCATATCATTCCTTCAAATATCTTTTCTATTCTCATTAACCAATCATCCGCCTTTATGGGTTCACCTCCTATGAATGATGGAGGCTTCATGTCTTGAAATAATTTCAAATTTTTGTCCATTACAGTGCTTTCACTACCTCCAACCTGAGTCTGAGTACTCTTTATCATTTGGGTCATGACTGCCATCATCTGTGTAAAAGAATAATAGTATTAATGCTACTACTTTGAGGCTCTACTACTGCTGGCAGATCTCTCCTGACCTTTCCAGTATTGCCATCAGTGACATCAATTTCAGGTTCCTCAGCCCTGATACATAATGCAACGAAATAATTTAAGCAATCTATAGCACTTGCATCTTATACTTATAGGATCATCCTATTGGCTCTTTCATATTAATCAATATTCTCAAATCTTTGCTCTGATATCACTCTTTGTCACGACCCGACCCTGTTAGCTCGCAAGTGCAAGGCGGGAACGAAGATCGGATAGTAAGAATTAAAAACTTTCACATTTCATTATACAAAACATCTTCCAATCATAAGAAAGAGCCACTAAAATAAAACCAAGAGGGAAATTTTCTTTCTTTCTATTCGTTCAACGACACATCTTCATAATAAATCAAAAAATAAAGTTTTCAAAATATGAAAGATGTCCAAAAACATTTCCTTACATATCATCTCTAATCCTTCTATCTTAAAATATCTAAAACAAAAAGACAAAACCTGCCGCCCATCGTCTCCATACGACCCCGTCATTATCCTTTATTAGGTTCTCCTGAAATTTGTCACATATGCAGGGTGAGTCACAACTCAGTAGATGTAAATGTCATTCAAATAAATTTAGATACAAGGGAAGAAACTACAACATGCTTTTATATCTCAATAAAAGAATAATCATCATATTCCAACATTTGTCTAAGGTGAAACATGTCTTTACATCAACCTTTAAGTTCTCAATTTTTGCATAATCTTTCAATTCATCCTCTTTAAACATTCATGCCTCAAATAAAAGCCACATATACATATAATATAAAGATGCAATGTTCCTAATATCTTAATATATATAACATCCGTCTTGAAAGTATCATTTGTACTGATCAGGTACATAAAAATTGGCCATTCCTTTATCTTTTGGTTCAAAAGAACCTCTTTTACCATTTGGCTTAAGAGAGCTCCATTATCATTGCTCAAAAGAGCTCCTTTACCATTGATGCTTCCGCGTCAACATGCACATAATTTTTATATATTTATAAAAGAGATTTATATAAACTATTCAAGAGTATGTTTTCATATGAAAATATATATTTTCTATGCTCAAATGTACATTTGCATGTAAAGAGAAGACATGTGTAGTACATGTAAAGGATGAAGCATGAGATTCAACATTGAGTTTTAGTATTGCATAAAACAAAAGGACCTTGCTTTTACATCAAGTGATCATGAGCTTTTATAAAGAAATATGCTAGTCATAATGATATCATAAATAGCATAAAAATGAATGCCATTTCAATGTATTTGTATGTAAAGAGCTTTCTAAGTTTAAAAGAATTCCATTTTACCAATCTCACCATAATGTGATCCGTCAAAAGTCCTTACGACACTTTCCTTTTAGGCAATCAAAATCTACAAGAGACAAACATAAGGTATAAACATAAGTTTTCTCCCTCTCAAACCTTTAAAAAGCCCTAGGTTATAAACATGTAACTATTTCATACACTAAGCTTTGATTTTCTATATAACCCCTCTCTCAAACCATGTTAATCTTTTTTTTTTTAATTTCCCCTAGAACTAGGATTTCAACACACATAAAGGGTTTTTCATGTTTTGAAAAACCCTAACTATTGGAGCATGGAAAATGTCTTCTGAAAGAATCTAGTTTCACAAAAAAACAAAAAAAACTTCATAACATCATTTAGAAACTCTCTTACAAAAACATTTTGAAAGAAAATCAAAATCGAATACAACAACAACATCAAGCCTTTATCCCACTACGTGGGTTGGCTGGATGAATCCTTTTTCTCCATTGTGTTCTATTAAAGGTCAAATTCTCGTTTAAATCTAATAAAGAAAGATCATTCCTAATATTTTCTAACCAAGTCTTTTTAGGTCTGCCTCTAACTTTTTTAACATAAGTCAAATCTAATACCTCTACTCTCCTAATCGGGTCATTGGAAGGCCGCCGTTTTATGTGACCAAACCATCTAAGACGACTCTCTCTAATCTTATCTTCTACTGGAGCTACTCCAATCTTTTCACGTATATGCTCATTTCTTATCCTATCTCTAAGGGTAAAGCCACTCATCCACCTGAGCATTCTCATCGCTGCCACACTTAACTTAATATTATGCTTCTCTTTTAATGGCCAACATTCAGCACCATAAAGCATTGTAGGCCTCACTACCATCTTATAGATTTTTTCCTTAAGTTTGAGGGGTACTTTTCTATCACACAACAAGCCCGATGCATTCCTCCATTTCAACCATCCAACTTGAATTCCACTATATATATATATATATATATATTTCAAATTTCCTTTAGAGATACATGTATTGATTTGCAATTGCAAATTTTCCTCAATTGCTTGGATCTTTGTTCTCTCGTCCCACGTGTAGGATGGTTTCATGAGGTATCTTTCTTGGGTGTTTAAGATGTTTTGAATGCGTCCGCAATATTCATTTCACAAAAATGAGTAACGATAAAATGATTTCAAGTACAATTGAGGCATTTTGACACGATTCCACATTTGTTGTTTGTTGTTTCCTATTTTACTATTTTGGTTAAGCTTTTGCCTGGTGATTGCCAGCGATTTCATTAGAAATCAAATGTTTGAAGAGAAAAGTTTCTGAATTCAGCCTACCCTTGTCTAATCTGCAATCATATCTGCAGATCTGTATATTTCTCAAAGAAAGTATTATATTTTCTTGAAAAATAATAGTAAGCATAACACAGGTTTAGACCATTGGGCGAAACACAATTTAAGACTGAGCTGGTAAAATGGAAATGAAAAGAGCTGTTTGAGAGGACACGATTTGATGGAAAGGAGCTACTCAGGAAAAGATTCGCGCTACTCTTAGCAGGATAGCAAGATTTAACTTCCATGGAAGTAAAATTCGGATAGCTTTCATAAAAAATAATTAACAAAGAATCATAAAATCAACTCCCAACAGTTGGGAGAAGACTGCTGATACCAGATTGGCGATGCTTCTACTTTCTAGGATGTCAGGAAGCACTTCTACAAGAAAGCTCATTTATCATGATTTTATTTGTGACGATAAGTCAAAAAACACCTTGCATTGTCTTCCTGAACTTTGTTATACAGATGGTATTTCTTTAATTATTTAAGAGTGACTTGCTTTAATTCCTTAAACTATACAGGCTTCAATTAAATGTTTCTTGTGCATGCAGATAATATTTTTGGAAACAATTTGTAATGATGAACGTATAATTGAAAGAAATGTACGTCTTAAAATTCAGAAAAGTCCAGATTATGCGGAAGAGTGAGTTGCTTTTTCTGTCACTTTCCAATTATATCCGGATTGTTTTGATATTTCAAAAATGTCGGTTCCTTGTGTTTTAGGACTGATTTTGAAGCTGGACAACGAGACTTCAAGGAGCGCCTTGCCAATTATGACAAGGTTCTAATATTGCTTTTTAGTAGAGGAACAATTTGTAACTTTAGTGATCTTAATATTTTCATGCTTTCTCCGTCTCCATAACAAAGTTTGTTTCTTGTCAATGCAGGTCTATGAGCCTGTGGAAGAAGGTTCCTATATTAAGATGATTGACATGGCCAGTGGGAACGGAGGGCAGATACAAGTAAGCGTTCTTCATTTTTTTGTTGACTTCAACCAGAATTCAAACTTCTATATCCTTTTACAGTTAGAACAGTCCCCTGTAAGAGTCGAGGAATGGAGAAATGGGTTTTTACCAGCACTTCCTCTATTGAAAAATTTGAGATAGGTGCAGTTGAGAATTGGTAGAATTATTGTGAGAACTTGTCAATTGTCATTTGATGCCACACATATCATTCTACGAGATTTTTTAAGCCCCATCTTCCAATTAGCTAAACTACACTTTAATTGTAAATAACGGTTTAAGCTTTAGAAAACAGAGGTGTCTAAACTTAGTATGCTAGCAAGAGAGTAAGAAAAAAGCGAGGTTTTGGTGGAGAGGGAGAGGAGGGAGAGGAGATAGAAAGAGTATGAAAAGATGAATTAGGAGAAAGTGGGAGAGGGAGAAGAGAGGTGCTTAGGAGGGAAAGAGGGGTGAAAAGCATCCATGGCATGAAGCTTCATTTCTTCACTTTATTATCATCAATCCTTCATAAGATATGGAATCCCTATTTTAAAGAAAACACGGGAGAGGCTATGATGAAAACTTTGGCCATGAACCTTTTTGCAAATATCTCATGCATCCTAGTGACATGAAAATGAACGGAAATGTAACAAAATGAAAAACATGTTATGGAACAAAGTAAAGAGACAATGTCAACTTTGAAAGCAAGTTTAGAAGCATGTCAAATATTTGTGTCTATGGGGTTGTACTACATCTCGTGTTTGAAATAATTCTCCTCTAAAGATTGGATGCCAATTTAATTATCCAAAATAGAGGTGTCATCAAGGAAAATCCTAGAGGTTCATAATGGAAAACGCTTGAGTTATTCTCAGGAGGATAGTCTCACTAGTGAATCAAGAATCAGTGCTATGTAGATTGTCTAGTAGTTATATCGTCAATAAGAATCTTCTAAAAAATGTTGTTAGAAGGAGGTTTTCGACGGCAAGATGCATGTTAATATTAAAAAAGTCACATCGCTTCCCAATTGAAAGGTTGAATTTATGTCTACTTGTTTATTCATATAAGAGTGTTTGGAAGAGCAATGTTTAATAGGGTTTATAGATAGAGAGAGAGAAACTAAATATAATGTTTGGGAAAGAGATAGTTATTTTGACTAATTGTAGTAAAATAACACTACAGAAAATTTGCTCATTATCGGCAGTTTTTGCCGGCGGTTTACTTGTAAATACCAGTAGTTTTGAATAAAACCGGCGGTTGTCACACCGCCAGAAAAAATGGCGTCGGAAATCGTTGCCGACGGTGTTTTTCCGACGGTTTATTTCCTCGATGGCTTTCCGGCGGCATACACCGCCAGTTATCGCTGGTGTTGTTACCGGCGGCTTCTCGGCCGTTCGATCGCCTGTACAAATATCGTCGTTCGACCGCCGGTAGACCGTCGGGAAACGTACCGGCGGCTAACCGGCGGTCATAGCCGAAGGCATTGCCGGCGGTTGTAGCCGCCGGCGTGTCTCCAAACAACCATCGGACAGCATCGGTAAACCGCCGGTAAAATACTGGCGGTTATAAGAGATTTCGGGTGGCGTCAATCAGCCGTCCGGTATCGACGTTTCCGACGGCTAAACCGCCGGTTAGCCACTGGAAACCTATAGCACCGGCGGCTTTTCGGCGGTTGTCACACCACCAGAAAAAACGACATTGGAAATCGTTGCTTGCGGCATTTTTCGGACGGTTTATTTCCCCGATGGCTTTCCGGCGGCATACACCGTTGGTTATCGCCGGTGTTGTTACCGGCGGCATGTCGGCCGTCCGACCGCCGGTACAAATACCGTCGTTTGACCGCTGGTAGACTGCCGGGAAACATACCGGCGACTAACCGGCAGTCATAGCCGCCAGCGTGTCGCCGAACAACCGCCGGACAGCGTCAATAAACCATCGATAAAATACCGGTGGTTATAAGAGATTTTTGACAGCGTCAATTAGCTGTCCGGTATCAACGTTTCCGGCGGCTAAACCGCCTGTTAGCCGCTGGAAACATGTAGCACCTCAAAAAAAAAAAATGCCAGCCTTTCCTCTATTTGAGGGATTTTCACCCTAAACTCTAAACATTCACAGAAAACAATAACTACAATTTTGGGCAACACGCCACTATAATCCATCACAGCATAATAATTATCGCAAATGTATTCATAAATTAAACCAAACAAAACAATAAATAAAATCAAAGTTCTAATTTCACAAGTTCAACCAAGTTCATTAAACCAAAGTTCTAAGTTCAATAAGTTTAACCAAATAAGTTTACAATCAATTCATCATAAGTTCATGAAACATAAAAAAGTGCTAATCCTCAGCTATATCCTCACTGTCTCGAGATGCATGTGGCTGCTCTGTCTCTTGCTCTTTCTTCCTTTGATTTTCATCTCTGTTGGATTGCAGCTCTACTTGCATTTCATTTTGAATCTTTCTTATCTCTTCAATCTCTCTAGTCAGCGCTGCAACCCTCTGGCTTATAGTTTCATCAGCTCCACTTGGATCACAAAATGCTGAGGTGGATGAATTGCCCTCATAAGCATAGCCCTGTGAACCCAAGCCATATACCCTCCCCTCTGTCTTCCACCAACAACATCTGACCATGTATGATACTCAGAAATCTCAGTCGATCCTGAATATGATCCCTCACCAGTGGACTGCCGACTTTCCCAAGCTCGTACAAAATCATCATGCAAGAATAAATCTATAAAATATATTGATATTACAATTAATTTTATTAAAATAATTTAATATTCCCAAACTCCAAAAAATTATACTCGCATGAGCCTTCTTAGCCTTTTCATCAACCCACTGATGGTCAGCTTGATGTTGATGAGTTCTTGTATGCAACTCCAGAGTTGTTGGCTCCCGACCAAGGTACTCTTTCTGAAAATATAAGATATAGTTATAATAACATAAATATATTTAATAAACTAATTTAAAACTCTTACCAGTTATCGTCTATGTTCCGTATGAGAAGCAGATCCACTAGTATGAAGAGAGCTTCCTAAATCCCCACAGTCAGAGGCTCTGTTCTGCTTATTCTGCTCTCTTATTTTTTTGAACTTAGGGGTCGCCCAAGCTCTACTTAGATCAGCCCATATGCCCTCTCCAATCCATATTGGACGCTGCCCGGACTTTCTAATGTACGTGAACATGTCCCTGAGATGGGTCGCTCCTCTCCTCTCAAAATTGATTATGATCCTCGTGCTATGCTCAGGTAACCATCTAAATTCTTTTTGTAAAAATTTATGCATAACCAAAAAGATTAATACAAATTAAATCAAACATTTGAATTCATACCAAATAAGTATACCTGAAATTCTCCAAACCACATATCCCTAACCTCCTTTGGAATCTTCTTCCATGATAAATAAGGATCATCATATTTGTTCTTTATAATATCCTTGATCTTATGTGTAGGTGGTCTTGAAGGATTGAAGCTGCAGGTTATTTTTTTGTCAATAACATATAATATATCAAAATACAATTAACTTAATAACATAAGCTGAACATACTTATCGCCCTCAGGCTTAATGTATCGACGCTTATCTGCTGCAGCTGCATGATCCCCAGCACTAACCTCTGCTGGTCTAAATGGTCCACTGTGTTCTGGCTGCACCGAATATAGATAATAATATAGATAAGGGTAAGGAGGGTGAGGACCAGTGGATGGATCTGCTGCCTGTGATGATGGTGGGGGGGTAATATGGATAGAATGGAGCCGTATGTGTCTGATCTGGAGAGAGAAAGTGAGGACTCGTTAAGGGAGGAGGGAAGTAGCCAGGCAAGGGTGGTGGTAAAACAGTAGGTAGATCTGATTGACCCTGACCTTGCTCACTCGAGGACTGCTGCTGGCTCCTGGGTGGTGGTGGTGTAGGTATAACCGGTGGAACTGATCTTTGTCCCTCACCTTCATCAGGCTGTTTGGCTATGTTGGGAGTAACACTCAGCTTCTTCCGGCGGAACTTTGAGCCAAATGATTTACGAGAAGGATCGTCACCTGAAGCCATTTGCATTAAAAGAAATAATTAGTAAATCATTGTAATATATAAAAAGTACAACTCTACAATTCTAAATATTACAGAATACAAATAAAAGAAGCAATTAATAAAGCAATTAATGAATTACAAAAATAAAGAATGTCAGAATACAAATAAATAATTAATATTTTTATTGCTTAGAATTCAAAAAGTAAAATTTTAAATATTACAAAATGTAAAATTCTATAATTCTAAATTATAAAAACTACAATTCTAAATTACATATCGATCCTTTTGGTCGTACTTTATTCTTAACATATTTTTTCAACATGTTCAAATATATATTAAACAATTACAATTATTAAGTTAATAAAAATATGTTATCTCAACTTATTCAAAAATATTGGAGACTTAATAAAAATATATTTTACCTCTCAAAAGGATACATCTAATGATATTGTACTGGTCCACCAACTCTAGCTTCGTATGATAGATGGACTGGAAGATGTTCCATAGAATAAAAAAAACTCGGGAAAAATATTTTTTTTAACTTGTAGAGGATGATTGGTATGCTATTCTCGCTCCTCCGTAAAGCATCTTGGCTTAGTTTAGATGAACATAAGTTTTTGAAGAAAATGCTAAGCTCAGTCAACGGATTTGATATGTAATCGGGTAATATACATACTATGATCGAAAGAAGAACCTCCATACTTATGTGACAATCATGACTTTTTAGTTCAAATAGCCTCGCAGATTTCATGTCAACACATCGGCTTATTTATGTTCCATAGCCATCAGACATTTTTAAACCTTTAAACCACTAACATATTGATCTTTTTTGCTCTAACGTGAAAGAGTACGGTGCTTTGGGCTTCATTGTTTTGCCGTTAGTTGTTATTACTAACTCCAAATTTTTTCACTGGCAGTACTCTTTATTGTCCATCCTTGATTTGATATTATCTTTATGTTCCATAGCCATCAGACATTTTTAAACCTTTAAACCACTAACATATTGATCTTTTTTGCTCTAACGTGAAAGAGTACGGTGCTTTGGGCTTCATTGTTTTGCCGTTAGTTGTTATTACTAACTCCAAATTTTTTCACTGGCAGTACTCTTAATGTTCATCCTTGATTTGACATTATCTTTACTCTTACTTTTAACATCCATAATTGTATTAAAAATGTTATTCAAAAAGTTCTTCTCAATGTGTATAACATCAAGATTATGCTTTATCAAATTAGTTCTCCAATATGGTAATGTCCAAAAAATATTTTTTTTAATGCAATTATATTCAACACCATATCCCGGATATTTAGACTCTGATAGCATTGGAAAATCAATAATTGTTGAAATGTCAGAAAGTCTCTGTAGTATATCATCATCACTTAACCTCTAAATTTGATGATTAGCAGATAGAAACATGCGATGACAATCAAACCAAGTATTTTTCTCTACATATTTTAGTGTGAAAGCTTTACTATTCTCCATGCAGTAAGGACATGCTAATTTTTCTGCTGTGCTCAAACCAGACAACATATCATAAGCTGGAAAATCACCAATGGTCCACAACAATACAGCTCGAAGGAGAAAATTTTGTTTTATTAATATATCATATGTGAGCACTCCTTCCCATAATAATTTGAGGTCATCAATTAATGATTGTAAAAAAATATAAATTTTTGCTTTTGGATTATTTGGTCCATGTATTATAAGAGTTAAGAACATGTATGGAGTAGTCATACACATCTCTGGTGAAAGGTTGTATGATGTTAATATAACTGGCCAACAAGAGTACGATGTAGCTGTTTGACTATATGGGGTAAAATCATCGACACATAATCCCAATCTTATGTTGCGGGATTCAGCAGGAAATAAAGCATGCACTCAATCAAAATGTTTCTACGCTTCAGCATCTGATGGATGAGAAAGAACACCACTTTTTGCTATTTTCTCCTTATACCATTTCATATGGTCTGCTGATCTCATTGATGCATAGAGTCGCTGAAGTCTTGGAATGATCGATAAATAAAATAAACGGGAATATGAAACATCTTTCTTTTGACGATGTTATTTTCTCAAGTTTGGCTTAAACCGAGAAGCATTGCAGGTACAACAATAAACTTCTGTTGCATCATCCTTGTAGTATAACATACATCCATTGATACAACAATTAATTTTTATAGCAGTGAGACCCAACTTGGATACTAATTTCTTCTTTCGGTACACGTCTGAGGGAAGTAAATTGTCCGTTGGATTAGTTTTATTGAGAAGACCAATAAAGTCATTGAAACAATCACGGGGAATATTATACTCAGTTTTAATACTTATCATCCTCACTGCAATGGATAATTCTGAATGGGTACTGCAACCGTCCCAAATTGGTTTTTGAGCTGCATGTAGTAACTCAAAGAATTTTTTGGGTTTCTGCATTTGGTGGCTCTTCCACACTAGCTCTTAAATTAAGTTACATCAAAATAAGTTCTTCGTAGGGTCTACTCATTTGATCTTCATCAAATGTTTCATAAGCTGTTGATGAACCGGCATGAACATCTCTGTGTGGCACGTACTCGCCATGTGATGTCCAAATCCAGTAGTTTGGAAGAAATCATCTACGATATAAATCAAGCTTCACATTATCGGGCTTGAGGAATGCTTGATTTTTATGCTTCAAACATTGATAAATGAAGGCAGCTGAGATGCAACTTGAATGAAAGTTTCAAGTCCCTGTATAAATTCATCTGTCAATCATTTTCGACCCGACAACAATCTGTTATACATCTAATATCTCTCTTCATGGATAGTCATTTGGACGTTGAAGCAAATGTTCCCCTACACAGTTATGAAAATATTTATTAGAACACATGTGTAAACCTTAACAAGTGTACGTGCTATACTTTCAAACAAATATACTTTACTTGAATTGGAATGCATTGTCTACCTCTACCTTTATTATCATAAGTCAAATCTAATACCTCAACTTTCCTTACCGGGTCATCAGAAGGCCCCCGTTTAATGTGACAAAACCATGTAAAGCTACTCTCTCTAATCTTATCTTCCACTGGAGCTACTCCAACCTTATCAGGTATATGCTCACTTCGTATCCTATCTCTAAGTGTTAAGCCACTCATCCTTCTCTTTTATTGACAACGTTTCGACACCATAAAGCATTGCAGATCTCACCACCATCTTATAGAATTTTTACTAAAGTTTGAGGGGGACTATTCTATCACACAATAACAAGCCCGATTCATTCCTCCATTTCAACCATCCAACTTGAATTGTGCTGATAATATCCCCTTCTATTTCACCATCACTCCGAATAAAAGATCCAAGATATCTAAAACGTGTAATTTTATTAATTACTTGATCGCCCAAAGTCATAATCCTCTCACTAGGTCTATTGCTACTAAAATTACACTCTATATATTCAGTTTTAGATCTACTAAAGCGAAAACCATTAGACTCTAAAATTGACCTCTATAATTCGAGTTTACCTTCAACTCCCTCTATAGTCTTATCAACATGTAGAATATCATCAACAAAAAGTATACAACAAAGTACATCCAAGGCGACACTCTCTAATCTCATCATCCACTGGAGGTACTCCAACATTTCCATGTATATGCTCATTCCATATTCTATCTCTACGGGTAAAGCCCAAATTAAGTCACAAACCGCTCACTAGGTCTATTGCTACTAAAATTACACCCCATATATTCAGTTTTAGATCTACTCAAGCGAAAACATTTAGACTCTATAGTTGACCTAGTTTACCTTCAACTCCTTCAATTCTTTAGTCTAGTGAGAACAAAAAGCATACACATCAACAAAATACATACAACAAGGTACATTCTCTCGTCGAAGAGAGAGAGAGAGGTGAGGAGATGAAATGAAATGTGAGGCTCGGGCTGGTTTATTTTAGGGCTTTTACTGGCTGGGTTCCGGTGGCTCAAACCGCCGGTACTTAAATCACTTAACACCGATGGTTTTAGCTGCCGGTATACCGCCGATAACTTTTAAAGCTGGCGGTTTACCGGTGGCATAAGCATGCATAACGACCGGTTTGACACCGGCGGCCAAATCGTCGTTAGTACCGGCGGTTAGACAACCGCCGGTCAAGGACGCTGGTAATGGATGAATTTCCTGCAGTGTAAGTTGTTAGAGGCCTCTTGAGGGGCTTAGATTTGTGCTTTGGGTGCATCATGTATATTTTTATTTACATGTTCTACATCTTCAAGATCTATGTGCAAGTTTCATTGAGGGCAAGTATTTTCATTATGGATAGTATTGCCACATGTAAAGTAAGTAACACTAATGGTTTTCGAGCTAGAGGTTCCAGGTGGAGTTATTTTTAATCACTGAGTCCTTGGGAGCTAATGTGGTGAAAGTTGTGAGATGTGGTTGGGATTGCTTTCAAATGAAGTCATAAATTTTAGAGTTTGGGATCTAAGATAATGCTCACTCTGAGCTGGAACTCAAAATGCATCCTCAAGATAGTAAATATCTGGAGTTAATATTTCATGACGGATATCGGTTCTTAACCCATATCGAATTGGGGAACACTGGTATCAGAGCGGTATCCTGGTTGAAGTCGAAGCCTTTCCTTGCTGATTTTTACGGAATTTTCCCCTCCAAAGTCAGATTTCTGCTATTTGAAGACCAAAATTATTGATTTTTGCCTTGGAAGAATGACTTGGAGGAGACATGAGCCAAATTAAAGCAATGGTGGAGTATAAAATTTTCTCCATGGAGGATAAGTTTTCCAACCTAGAGGAAATGATGAAAAAGGTATTGGATCTTCACAACCAAATGACAACATCAGAGGCAAGAGTGCCGGTCGGAGGAAATACAAATTCCGGCCACCGGAGGGATGATCACAATGCGGAGATATTGGAGGGAGAAGAAAGAAGACCTCATATAGAGCCTATTCATAGGGAGGAGATAGGACGGAGGTATTAGGAGAGGCGTATGTTGGGTATGAGCAAATGAGTGCTGATTTTGAAAGGAGAGTGCTTAATCCTGATCGGAGAGGTGTTGATTTTGAAAGGAGGGGGATTTAAAGATGAGTTTGGGTATGAGCACAGAAGGGATGATCAAAAGACTCAGGGGTACCGCCTACTTGGGGAATTAGGAATTATAGACGAATAAGGGGGAACGGGGAAGATCCGAAGTAAGAATGCTAAAGATGTCTATCTTTGAGGGAGAGGATGCAACATGGGTAGATCTACAAGGTGGAGAGGTATTTCACCGTTAATGGGTTGATGGGAGGAGGAACGATTGATGACAGCTAGCCTGTGTTTGGAGGGAAAAGCATTGCCTTGGTACCAGTGGAGAGACATTAGGTGGCCCATACGGAGTTGGGGAGAGTTCAAGGATAACTTTTTGGAATGTTTTCGAACCTGGAGGAGAGAGAATTTTTATTTGTAGTTTTTTTCCATGACACAGGACGGATCAGTGGTGGAGTATGAGGAGAGGTTTGAGTACTTAGCTAGCCAACTGGATCGGCTCTCTGAGATCATACTGGATGAGAATTTCATAAAAGGGCTCAAACCAAAGATTAGGGGCGGTAGTTAGAGTGATGAGGCTTCATGATTTGGGAGAGGCTATGGAACTAGCACAACTAGTGGAGGATTAGAAGCACTTGGAGAAGGGGGTCAGAGACAGCTGTTTTGGAGGCTCATACAAGATGACTACCACATTTTTGGCACCCAAGGAGCCGCCAATGGGTGTTCCTTAGGAGACCCCAAAGGAGAAGCCTGTATGAGGGGAAAACTTCAAGCAGCTCACTGAGGAGCTGGAGGAGAAGAGGGAGAAGGGATTGCACTTTAGATGTGATGAAAAATATATATCAGGGCACATGTGTAAGGACTGAACTCTTCAAACTCTTACTTTCTGTGATGGTGAGGAAGTTGAGGAGGGAGGTGGGAGTGAGGCTTTGGTAGAGGAGGAAGAGCTACATCTAGACATGGAGAAGATCTCCCTGAACTCAATGGTGAGATTCACTCCAAATCACACTATGAATGTAAAAGAAAAAATTCCAGTTAGGATGGTAGTGGTGCTGATAAATGATGGTGCTACTACAATTTCATCTCCAACAAGGTCATAAACCAATTAGGAGTGAATTTAATGGACACAAGGTATTATGGAGTGATGATGAGCACTGGGAAGATGGAGATGGGTAGGGCTGCAAACGAACCGAGCCGAGCCGAGTATGTGAGTGTTCATGTTTGTGTTCATTTAATATCAGCTTGTTTAAGTTTGGTTCATGTTTGTTCGAGCTTTATTGTTTGTGTTCATGTTTGGTTCATTTAAATTAATGAGTGTTCATGTTCGGTTCATGTTCGTTCGTTTAGTACTTATCGAGCTTGTTCGTGAACATATTTAATGAAATTTTTTTAACTATCAAACAAATACGTTCATGAACATATCTATGATCAAACACATTTATAATAAAAGCAATTGTTTATGTAATAATGGCAATGATTATTTATATTTATTAATTTTATAGTCAAATATTAATTATTTTTATCTACCTTATTCACGAGTTCAAAATCGAACACGAATCAAGCTTAATGTCGAGCTTGTTCACGAACTTCAAATGATGTTAATGTCGAGCTTGTTCACGAACTTCAAATGATGTTGTTCGCGAACATAAACGAGCCGAATGCATTAGTGTTCAAGTTTGTTTATTTAAGAATCGAGTATTTAAAATATTGTTCAAGTTTGTTTGTTTAGCTAATTAAACGATCACAAACGAGCTTTAATCGAACCGAACAACGAGTATCTCGTCGAACGTTTGGTTCGCTTGCAGCCCTAGAGATGGGTAGAGGAGTGTGTAGGGGAGTGGTTTTGACCATACAGGGGGTCCAGGTGAGAGAGGACTTTCTTCCATTTGAGTTGGGGAGCATTGATGTCATCCTTGGAATGAAATTGCTATAGACCTTGGGGGTACCAAAGTTAATTTGGGAACACTGACGATGGAGCTGGTGATGGAGGAAAGAAGGGTGATGATCATGGGTGATACTGGGTTATCCAAAGGCATTGTGTCTCTCAAAATCATTATGAGGACCATACAAAAGATGGCAGTAGGATTTTTGGTGGAGTTAATAGTGCTTAGAGGGGATCAAATTGGAGGAGGGGGAGACATACCTCCTTCAGTATAGCTACTTATACCGTAGTTCAGTGTGGTCTTTCAGCCATCGCAAGGATTGCCACTACCGAGCGAGCGAGAGCATGCCATCACCTTAAAGGAGGGGGGGGGGTCTCCGATTAGTGTCAGGCCATACCATTATCCTCAGATTCAAAAGGACGAGATTGAGAAGCTGATCTGAGATATGTTGGAGGCAGGGATCATCAAGTCGAGTGTGAGTCATTTTTCTAGCCCGATCTTACTAGTTAAGAAGGATGAGAGAAGGAGATTTTGTATTGGCTGTTGGGCCTTAAAAAGGAGATTATGCTAGACAAGTTTTCCATTCCGGTGATGGATGAGTTGATGGATGAGCTATGTGGAGCAGTGGTGTTACGAAGATGGATCTGAAGTCTGGATACCATCAGATCAGGACGAGAGAGGAGGATGTTCTAAATATCACATTTAGGGCTCACGAGGGACACCACGAGCTCTTGGTGATGCCTTTTGGCTTCACTAATGTCCCTGCTACATTCCAGCCACTCATGAATAGGGTGTTCCGGCCATATCTCAGGAGATTTGTATTTGTTTTCTTTGATGACATCCTAGTGTACAACAAGCCAGACGAGGAGTATTTGAAGCACTTGAGGGTGGTTTTAGAAGTGTTACAACCAGCTGAGGGCCAACCTAAAGAAGTATTATTTTGCACAGGCCAGCATGGAGTACTTGGGGGCACGTGATATCTTAAGTGGTGGTGGTTGCTGATTAGTCTAAGATTGAGGCAATGCTGAAATGGCCTCTACCTAAGAATATGAGGGAGCTGAGGGGTTCCCTAAGATTGATTGGATACTATAGGAGATTTATGAGGGGATACAGTACCATAGCCTGGCCATTGATAAAGTAGCCGAAGAAGGATAGCTTCTTATGGGGAGAAACGGCTACCTATGCCTTTGAGAGATTGAAGAAGAGGCCATGACCACGGTAACAGTCCTGGCCTTACTAGATTTCAGCCATATTTTCATGGTAGAGACTGATGCATTGGAGTATGGATTGGGGGCAGTTCTCATGCAGAATCACAGGCCCATAGCTAGAGCTAGGCTGAAGTCAGTCTACGAGAGGGAGTTGATGGTGATTGTGTTGGCTATGCAGAAGTGACGACCTTGCTTATTGGATCAACATTGCATCATTAGGACAGACTAGAGGAGCTTGAAGTACCTATTAGGGTAGAGAATGGTTATCGAGGATGATTAGAGATGGCTGTCAAAGCTGTTGGGCTATGACTTTGAGATTCAGTATTGATAGGGTTAGAGAATAAGACGACTGATGCATTTTTTTTTTTTGGAACTTGAAAATTGTTCTAGTGTCAAGTTTTTAAGATGCATTAAAATGAAAACATTTGGACAGACCCTATAAATATGGTTATTCGTGAATATGCATCACATTTTTATTTATGCATTTTATATGAACATGATAGAAATGGGTTATTATTCTTACTATAATAGTATATTTAAGACATTTTTTTGGATCATGAATATGTTAAAATATGTAGTCCTTTGGGGTTCACCTAACGACTACGAGCATATGAATATCTTTTACATATTCATATTGGCAAATAAATATAGTCTCTCTTAATGATCTTGTAAAAATAGTTTGTACATCTTTTGAAAATTCATTGAAATAAGTATATAAACTTTCTTTTGATACCGAAAATGATCCCTATTTAGTAAAAGCAACTAGGATAATTATTATGGCTTATGAGAACCTCTAAAACAATATAAAAGTTTGCTCTGGGAAACTTAATATCTAGTGCTCACCTTGCTTTCTTGAGATCACATGTATATACTGCTTATTCGTTTTATTCATTAAGCTTGCTATTTTGATCATCTTATTCTGCTCCAGGTCAACAACATTAGTGGATATCTTCCGGGTCGAATTGTCTTTTTCCTGGTACTTTTTCAACTTCTAAAATATTTCTTTTCAATATGCGAAGAAAAATCAAATGTATTGCCAATTATGTGGCGAACATAAGAATCTGTTTTTTAGTTTTCTGGTTCACCCTTCAAACAAAATCCATAGATGCAGTGGAATTTGTCCTGTTCTTATTTTTGTCTTACCGGATGGCTTACTGTCTCTGAGCTGACAGTGTAGGAGTGGGAGTCATTACCCTCAGTTCTCTGCTGGAACAACGTAGTTTTGTTATTCATGCTTGGATGTAGGCTTCAGTTTGTTGTTTGTTGGACATTGTGGGCTCTTATAATGATACGAGCTTGTTATGATTGCTAAAAACATATCCGAATCAGAAATGCTCTGTGGAGATGCTTTGTGATTTAATATGAGCTTAAGCATGGCGGATAGATTGGAGGATGGTTGAACTATAAAAACAAAAAATTATGATCTCTACTCATTACATTCAGTTTCCTCTTGATTTTCTTAATTCATAAGCTAGTATCAATGAGATGAACATGTAAAATAAAGATGCAATTAACAAGTGGATTCTGTAATCCTTTAAAGTAAGTTCATTCACCGTGACAATGTGAAATAGAAATTTCGGCCCTGGAAACCTCTCAGTACTTGCTTTCTTCTGAAATCTCCCTGGTTTCATCTCATTAAGAAAAAGCAAAAAACATGTAGGAAGTTACAAGGAAACAATGAGTATCCAAAGCATCAAAACCTCTTGTAAAATCAAACAGTTGCTTGAAACAGATTTAATGGTTTACATTGATGATTGATATCCGCATCATTTTATTGATGTGACTTCTTCACCATCCATCCAAAAATATGTTTGTGAGATAACATTGAGCCAAACAAATTTTCTCCTTTTTTAGGTTGGAGAGACATCTATTGTTCCTTTCCTTCCAAATATTCCACACTGCTGAAAGAAAGAAGTCTCAAATTGCCATTGAATCTTTCTTGATATAGGAGTCTTCTCAACAGGAAAAAAATATTTTGATACAATTTGCCGTTATCGTAACTCCAAATTTTCAGTATACCCTTCTCGTAGTATTTCAGATAAAACAACGGTTAAAGAAGATATTAATATTATCACGTCCCTCTAATCAATCATGAGATATAGTAGAGGTCCGGAATTTGGTCATGTATATTTTTTCACTAACATCCATCATGACTTTTACTGTACAAGATCTATAGTAGGAAGAAAATTAGTTTATTTAGATTTGAAACAGACGCGTATGAATAGATTCAAGAACCTCAGCTTGAGTTGATTAATCTTTCCCTTTCTTAGCATTAATTACCATTTTGGAAGTTCCAAAAAATCTAAATGATGAAAGTAGTGGAAGCTCTTCTCACCCCTTTGCTTGTCTTTATAATTTTTTTTTATTTTTTTAATATTATTATCAATTTTCCTATGCTGTGTTTGCAGGTCAACACTCATCTCACACCACGCCCTATTCTGCTGACTCGGCATGGTGAAAGCCAAGATAATGTTAGAGGAAGAATTGGCGGTGATTCAGTTTTGAGGTTTGATTTTTTTCTCCCCATTTTTTTCAACTTGAGCACTTCAGTAAGGGTAGGATTCTTTTCATTCAAGAAGTTAATAGATTATCATTTTTTTTATAAGTTAATAGATTATCATTAACTTAATTTTGGTTAGAATATGGGGTTTTGTACTGTAATTCAAGCAAACACATATTAGAGCTTTCTGCAGCATGCATGAGAGAAGGATGTCATTGTCACGTTCATCATCATCCTATTTTCAATAACTAAAGCTCAATGAATTTTGTTTTGATTGATTTAAGAAACACACGTCCTTTTCTTTTACTTTTTGAGCTACATGCTATGTAACGTGTGTCTAATTATCTTTCTCATGGTAATGTTCATTTTCAAGCATCAGATAATATGGATAAAAGACAGGTTCCTCTCTGTTTATATTCTTCAGCAATTTCTGCGGGAAAGAAATATTATCATTATTTAATCTAGATAACTTTCGTGTTTGAAACAATTCCAGGAATCCTTATATTCACATTGTTATGATAGGTGAATTTTGACACACCTTTTATAGCCATTTTTTGGGAGAAGGTAAAATGTTGTTATTACTTCCAATAACTGAATGTTTTCCATTATTGAAAACGTGTCATGCTAACTATCTGTTTTTGCAAACCCATTGCTGAAACAGTTTTAATTTTAATTCTTAATTCATTATTAACGTAGTAACATATTAATTAGATTCCTTTGAACAGTGACTTGGGCAATATTTACTCGAAGAAACTTGCAAATTTTGTTGAGAAAAGACTGAAATCTGAGAGGACTGCTTCTGTAAGAATTATTTTGATCCCTTCCTCCCCCCCCCCCCCCCCCCCCCCCCCCAAAAGGGGGGGACTTACACACACACACACACACTCTTCTTCACTTATCTCTCATTCTGTGACTAATGGCTTCGAATTTCACTAAAGGAATGATCAACATATGCCTTCTTAACTCAATTACGAGAATTCATATTGTTATGTATCACATTCTTTCATTTAATTTTGTTTGCTTATGAAGTACTATTGCAAATGATAAATTTATTCCCCTCTGTTAATAGATAAGGCTTTTGAAAGAAATTCTTTAAGTTTGCAGGCAGGATAGAAAATTTTGCAGATTGATGATGTAATTGTCTTTAAATAATTTCCTGCATGCTAAATGGCAGTAATAGTTACTACTACAAAGTGTTATCATTTTCTTATTGGTGCTATTATGAATTTGATAATTAACTTATAAATTTTCAGTTTTGATGCTATTATGACCTGTGGGCTCCGAAAATTCGGCCCCGGCCTCCCCGCCGCGCGATTTATTTTTATTCGGGAGGGAGTTTTAACGGACTAAGTTCCGGGGTAAATTTTGGAAGGCAGATGGGTTTGTAGATAAGACACTACCCAGAGATTTCGCCCTCATTTTGTGAGGACTTTATGATCTGAGTTCTGGTTTCCTATAGGCGCAAGCCCCTATAGTTAGTTACCCCCTCCCGATCACGAGAGAGAACTTTCGATTAAGGCTAGTCGTCAATCAGATACGTATATAATACGTGTTATCTGGCATATAGTAGCAGCATAGGATTTGGATATTTGAAATGTTTGGAGGTTTGGAAATTGATTGGGAATTGGGAATTGAGTTTTAATTTGGGTATTTGGAAATGTTTGGAAAGTTTGGAAAATTGATATTTAAAACAGAAATTGCACCATCTTAAACTTAAAGCGGATGGTGGGGGAATGGATGATAGACCCGATAAAGATCCCATGGTTCCGTCATCCCAGGCCATCGTGGTTCCTGGTCTACTTAGTCAGAGGAGGTAGTCGACCCAACCTGACAGAAGGATCCTTGTCGGCAGCCATGGGTTGCTTCGTCTAAGAGGACCTTATAGACCGGGGTTGAATGTTTGTCAAAGGGGACAAATTTGAATCCACCTTAGCTAACAGAGGACTTTGTGCCCTATCGATCATATCCTATTGATGCATATTATCTCAAGGAATTTAACGTCATTAAGGAGCGTATTGGCCCTGCCAAACCGCTATCTGTGGTGTCATTTGGCTAGGCAAAAACCACTCGTTTAGAGTGGCCCGCGGTACATACCGCTACCTGCTAGTGCCATTGGAGCGAAATTGCCTGCGTTTAGAAGGACACGTGCCACGTCTCCTACTACTGGAGAGTGTTTGAAGGACTAGTGATGATTTCGACCATGGCCTAGTCTTTTGTGAGCTGAAGTGTTTTAATTTGATCCACCGACAAATCTGTTGCGGAGGGTGTGATGAAGTTTGCTTTAAGTGTGTGATATTAGATTTCAAAATTATAAAATATTTTTGAATTGGATTGTGGATGGAGGCTTTGGATTTTTGGATTTATGGTTGATTTTGTGGATTTTGGTTTTTTGTGGAATCTTTGACGTCCCATCTTGTGGACCTATTCTAAACGTGATGGCCCTTGAGATTTTCCTGTAACAACGCCATCATCGGGGGTGTTTGGGGTCATTCTTTTATGGAACTTGACCTTGTCAACTCTGTAGGACTTGTCGACAGAGGATTAGGTTTCTGTGTAGTTGGTGAACTTTATCTAGTGATACATAGTTGTAGGCCTGTGAAAACCTACGAACTATGGTAATTATGACAAATATAAAACGTACGCCACACTTATATCAATCTGTTCGACTGTCATTCTATTGACCCGTATTAGAAGGATCGGTCGAACCTAAACACTTGTCAATCCGCGCAGCATCCTAGACGCTCCGTGTCTTGTACCAATAACACCTCGCTTAGGGCCCATGCGGGGATTGATAATTTACCCCTTTATAGTCGCCTGATGTGTATACAAACTATTTGCACCTGTGCGGGCGTATTCTTGGGAATAGACGTCTTCTGTCTGTTTGTACGGGACGTTGCCAGATCCGGTGGGTTGTCGTTAGCAGCTTTTGAATTGAG
>NW_021477708.1:0-268 GCF_001605985.2 Dendrobium catenatum | reverse complement strand
TTACGGTAGAGAGGAGTTCGAACGAAGAGGAGGTTGGGATGTAGGAAGAGGAGTCAGAGAAGCAGCTCTAGTTCGGAGCTTGTGCGTGGAGAGCGAATGGAAGAAGTGCCAGCCCCGAATGCTCTGTTTGGCTTGGTATTTAACGACGCTGAAGAAATGCTATCGAGGCGCTGTAGGGTCGCGGGATACCTGGGAAGCGATCGCGAACGGCGCCGAATCGGCGTAAATCTCGGCAGAATTTGAGGATCCGATGGTTGCAAGGTTTGTA
>NW_021477707.1:0-309 GCF_001605985.2 Dendrobium catenatum | reverse complement strand
ACGAGTAGAAGTCCGCTGACGAGCAGAAATCTGACGACAGGGAGAAGTACGACGTCGGGTAGGAGTCTGCTAACGAGCAGAAGTCCGACGACGGGGAGAAGTACGACGTCGGGTAGGAGTCTGCTAACGAGCAGAAGTCCGACGATGCGTAGGAGTCTTCCTACGAGCAGGAGTCTGATGACATGGAGAAGTCCGTCGTCGGGTAAAAGTCCTCTCCGAGGTTGTATGTCAGAACATTTGTTTGATGACATTAACCTGTGTGGAAGAGGTTTGAGAATCCACCAAGGATGTAAGACTTATCCGAGGTTG
>NW_021477706.1:0-250 GCF_001605985.2 Dendrobium catenatum | reverse complement strand
GCACAGTAAAATGCTAAGTGTTTGAATTATTTCTTTTGTGCTTTAAAATACGAAGACTATATATGTGTTACTACATGCACTATCGGAAAAGAGATTTGGGATAGGTTGTGTATCACTTATGAGGGCCAGACTTTGTTGTCTAGGCTAAACATTCTTTTACATAACTATAAACTTTTTTATATGAAATATAGCAAGACTTTGTCTGAAAAGTAAACTAGGTTCACCCAGATAGTAACATCCTTGCATGCAC
>NW_021477705.1:0-1277 GCF_001605985.2 Dendrobium catenatum | reverse complement strand
ATAACAGCAGATATAATTTCTTTCAGTGTTCCCTGAACAAGGAAATAAGCAAAGGTAAGATATCAAATGATCCTTGCAAAGAATTCCTTGTATGAATGCACATGCAAATGCTATTTCATTCGGCATGTAGATGCAAAGCATATAAGAAACTATGCAGCATTGATACCATCAGACATAATTGCAATGTGTTAAGTAGCCAGATAATTGGCACTTAATTTCTATATAAATTTTACTTAACTATCAAAATATTCTCCGCCTTAACAAGTTAAAACATTGAACTGTTAATACTTGAATAACAATTTATGTTTTACTTTAATTTCCAAATGTCCTCAATGAAAAAACAGCCAAATTGAGGATCATATGTTTTTTTTTATAATTCAATGGTTTCAAATGAATTAAAGATAATGTCGTTTGGCATATTTGCAAATTCGCACTTGCCCAAAGCAGAAGTCAGTACAAGCCATTATTCTAAGGAAATATATAAAATTGACACAATTCAAACCATTATGTCTCAGGGCATCCACTACATCAATCATTTTTGTTCAGTTTGACAGAGAAGGTTTATCCTAAACACTGTAGAATTTCAAAGTCCAAGTCCATGTACAATTTTTCCAATTAAAAAAACTTCTAAAAGCTTATAATAATGTTAATTGCCAATCGCATTTGATCTAGCACTACAATCAAATAAAAAATCACAGTCTGCAATATTATTATGCTTATTACTAAATATCTTTTTAATCATAAAGGACTTTCCTATAATTAAGAACATCAAGCGGGGTATGCATAATTTATTATTCCATTTAAATTTGAATAAACACAATGAAATTGAAGTAAGAATAGTTCACCACATTTACGTTACTCATTATATTTCAAAAGTATAAAACTAAATCAATAACCAAATTTAGAAGAATCAAAAAACGAATAAGTTAAACGTATAATATATAGCTCTAAAGAAAGAACCTTGGATGTAAGTTTTAATGACTCAATATTGATTACCATGACCTATAATCATAACAAAGTTAAGAAGTCTCAATAATCAAAATTTTGAATATTGAAATTTACCTTTGACAACTTGATTTATAATATTAGGGCTATCTCTGCAAGTTATTTACCCCAAGGCATTGGATTGTAATATTTCCTTACGACATTATCTTTAATTCAGCCAATTTATGTTTTACTTTAATTGCATTATACAACTTTTCAAATGTAGCATTTGTAGATTCTTCTATATAGTTATAAGAAACAATGCATTATACAACTTCTCAATGCACAAACTT
>NW_021477704.1:0-589 GCF_001605985.2 Dendrobium catenatum | reverse complement strand
TCATTCCACGACGACATAAATTCCCTAGAAGAGGGATCGGATTTGAGGAGCCGTCCCAGTAAAGAACTGGTTGCTCCTCACCAATAGCAGTTTTCATAATAATAGATCTGGAGGTAGAAGGAACACAATTGTATGAAGCCAATTCTATATAGCATTACTTTATCTTCTCTTTAAAATTTCTCTCTCTCTCTCTCTCATTCTTTAGTAATTATTCATTTTAGCTGAAAGAAATTTTTTTATATAATTCACATACATATTTGAATTCAAAATTATTAAATATATATAATAAAGTTAAAGTCACAAAATTAAATTTTAAAATAGCTAAAATTCATTAGTAGATTTTTTTTTTACTTTTTAACCTTTATAAAATTTAGTCGTTGATAGATGACAAAAAAATTATGAGAGTAAACTCATAGATTTTTTTTTTTTGACCGATTGGTCACATTGTAACGTCTTAACATCTTTCAATATATTGCTATGACAATTAGCCACATAATACAAGTAATTAACCTCAACGCCGATCAGTAAATCCTCTTAATGACCAATTTGTCTGAGTAACAATACATTTGATCAGGATTAATCCCCCTCA
>NW_021477703.1:0-297 GCF_001605985.2 Dendrobium catenatum | reverse complement strand
AACATAAAAATCAGTATAAATATCATATTCCACATGTAAAATTTATAACTTTTAGTAAATATTACTATATATGTCTTTTAATATTCATTATTTATGTTAAAATAATTAAGTTCACTGTTGAAGTTTGATACGACATCACAAAAATTATCTTGATCGGGCACGAATCTCGAGGCAAAAGCTAGTTGGAAACTTCAAAAATTAATTTTGGGGGTACCCGAACTCCGATTTCAGGGAGCTTACAGTCAAACTGAGCGTCTCAGAAATACAAATCCAACGACACCAAGATCAACCCAATCC
>NW_021477702.1:0-240 GCF_001605985.2 Dendrobium catenatum | reverse complement strand
TGTCCTCCCCTTCCAACTCCTCTTCATAATCATAGTCGGTAAGGCATATCGAGTAGCAGTTTGCAAAGGCCGCCCGTGGGTCCTTTGCTATATCTTAGAGGGTTTTGGAAATTCGGAGCTTCTGCTTGCTATTTTTTATTTGGTTTTGAATTGGTTTTTGTAATTAGTTGGTTTTCGAGGCTCATAGGTTTTGTTTCAATTGATGTATTTTAGAGGGTTTTGGAACCTTTAAGGACTTGT
>NW_021477701.1:0-280 GCF_001605985.2 Dendrobium catenatum | reverse complement strand
ATATAAGCTTACATTCTTGCGTAAAGTTTTTTTTAGAGCATGGAGTAGCTGCGACAATAAAATTGACAATGATTATGGTGCCGGTGGATGGGGATGGAGAAGGTAGATGCAGGGATAAAGTCTGTTGAGTTTGCGATGTTGGTGGTAGGGGTGTCAGTATTTGATACAACCCGAAATCCGGTCCAAACCCAACCCGAAATTTTTTGATTCGGGTCAACCCAAACCCAAACTAGGGCGGGTTTGGATTAGGGATTTCAACCCGTTTGTAAAATCGGGTTCG
>NW_021477700.1:0-282 GCF_001605985.2 Dendrobium catenatum | reverse complement strand
CTCTTGATTAGCCTTAGGACAGTTCTATTAGATCTTACAACTTTACTTAAATTTTCGAGTGGTATCAAAGCCTATTTCAAAAATTAAGGTTTAGACAACCTTTTGAAAAAATGATCATGGCTACTTTTGGAAACCATAACACTCCTGAAGGATATTCGATGACTAGACCACAACTATTTAATAACATTCCTTTCAACTTTTGGAAAACTCGTATGTCTACTTTTCTGCAATCACTTGACTATCACATGTAGATTTCGATACATTAAGGTTACACTAGACCCA
>NW_021477699.1:0-302 GCF_001605985.2 Dendrobium catenatum | reverse complement strand
TGATGGTTGGGCTTCCAATGATCATGGTAGGAAGGTGTTTGGCATGGTGAGCCCATGGGTTTGCTTGCTTTTGGGTCCACTTCGTCCTTGGGCTGCTTGCTGATTTCTGTTTTGGTGTAGTGGCTGCTCTCGGGTGGGCCTTGGTTGCTTGGTGAGGAGCTAAAAAAATGTTGGATTCTACTTGGTGTTAACTCATAAATGCTTGAGCTGAAATTTAGCTCAATGATTGGAGATTAATTGCTCATCCTAGCTCATTAATTCAATTAGGTATGATAATATTTCTTGGATTCATTTTGGAGTGG
>NW_021477698.1:0-784 GCF_001605985.2 Dendrobium catenatum | reverse complement strand
CTCTAGGTATTGCTCTAAACTAATTGTCTATCCTTTTGCACCCAAAGCAAGGCTGAGAAGTCCTTATAGAAATCCCTTCAACTAACCCTAGAACGTTAGAGTGTTAGAAGCTATGTCACCCTCCTGGTGATAGTAGTGAACCTTCAATCTTCTTCTTCCTCCTATAGAAGGAAGAGAACCTCAACTCATTTTCCCCCCCTTGGAGAATGTAGAGAACCTAAAGTACTTAACTTTGAAGCCTCTCTCCCAAGAGAAACTTCAAGGACTCACTAGGCCATAGGAGGAATCAAGGTGGAAGCAAGCATGGAGCAACCATATGAACCCCTCACACTACTTCTCCCTCACGCTAAACCTCCTTTCTTCTTCCTCTCTTGTGAAGAGCTCTAAAAAAATATTTTCTCTAATAGTTCCTTCAACAGCTAACCACTCCTCTCTTTTTTAAAAAGATTTTTAAAACATTACTTGAGTATTGGTCATCAAAAACCCTAAAAAATCAGGTTGGTTATCTATGTTCATATAGAATGATTTATATTTGTACATTATGAAACATTCTAAAATTGTCATTTAGAAAAAAAAATTCATATTTTACAAATATATCGTATAATACAATCATGAGATTATAGTATGATATATTTAATATCTCTATATTCATACATGAGGATACCTGGGATGATTGAAAATTGACTCTGTTAGTCATTCCTTATTGTTCTTATTGTACATTACATTCTAATTGTTGCGGATCTATATTTTATGATTTTGATGATAGCAAACATTCCTTATTTCT
>NW_021477697.1:0-453 GCF_001605985.2 Dendrobium catenatum | reverse complement strand
TTATAACTTGTTATATGACATCAAATTAAAAAATATGGATACAATATTTTATTATTATGCTAAATATTTTTGATAGCATTAAGAGAACATTAAAAATAAAATGTGATAATATAGCCACTGAGTATAGAAGCTCGTCAAAATCAAAACATATTGACATAAATTTGTTGGGAAAGAAAGAGTTCAAAGTTATGAAATATCTATTGAACATATTAATATGAACTTTATGTTTATGGATCCACTTACAAAAGGTTTACCTCCTAAAGTGTTTCATGAGCATATGGATCATATGTGTGTGATTTATCTTGATAATATGCTAGCATAGTAGGAGTTTATTGATGTTTAATTATTGTATACATATTTTCTGATCAGACTAAAGTATTATTATTATCTCTTTTGTTGAAAACTCTAAAATAAAGTTATTTCGATTGTTGTTTAGCATAAATTATTGAAAAT
>NW_021477696.1:0-309 GCF_001605985.2 Dendrobium catenatum | reverse complement strand
CTGTCCACCACTGGGGATAAGCTGCATACCCTTATCTTTAATCCTGACTTTGACTGGTCCACTACAAATCACTTTATTAGCCACACCAACACACACTTTCATGTTGGAGAGACTAGCTCTTTACTTAAAGATGCTAGGACAATCTAGCATGTCCTTCGCACTTCTGTTATTTCAAAAGCCGGGGACCGAGTCCACATCTCCCCACTACTTTCACTTATTACCTTTTACATTTTGTCCCATAAAGAGTTCAATGCTACTGACCTAATTTTTTACTACATTGAGCATTTAACTATAATCTGCGATCCAGGT
>NW_021477695.1:0-399 GCF_001605985.2 Dendrobium catenatum | reverse complement strand
AGATCTACAAGTGTGTTGAGTATAAGGGCGACTCTATATACGAAAAGGACACCCTTTAGCAGAAGGGAGGAAATGTTTAAACAAATTAGAATTAAACTTCCTGGTGTTTCAAAGTCTCTTCTTAGTTCCATACTTGAGAGGAGAACAGTTCTGGTATCCACAGACACTGAAAAATAACGAGTCTGCTACACCGAAGATCCTAAAAGGAGTTCTTTCCAAATCAGCAGTCGTTGACTTCAAAGTTCAGAAAGATCCTTCCCCGGTGATTGAGAAAGGGGGAGTCAACATCAAAAACGCAACGCCACCGGATCTGCAACACTCATGCAAGCAGACAGAAGGCATCCACAAGACTACAACGCCATGCCACCGGATCTGCAACACTTATGAAAGCAGACAGAA
>NW_021477694.1:0-418 GCF_001605985.2 Dendrobium catenatum | reverse complement strand
TTTTGAAATTTACTTACATACCAAAAAGTTTATACAGCTATTATTTAGATCTCCTCTAAGATATCCTTGTACTCCAAAACATATTTACATCAAAAACAGATGATCACCTCTTTCTCGTCTAATGCCCTATGGGCTCCTTTCCCTTACCTACAGTACAATCATTGCTAATGAGCTATTGCCCAATGAAATACATCAACAATATACAAAAATTAATAATAAACAAATAAGAAATGCTTAACAATGCTAACATAGTTAAATACACATTGAAATGTCATATTGAGCCTGAAAGTGCCTAACAGTATTATTGATCTTACAAAAATTATTTCACATCTTTAAATAAGTTATAGAATGGCTATAAGCTTTTGCACCATTCAACTTTTCAATTAAAGGTTGGGTCTAATTTTTCAACTTCTAGAAT
>NW_021477693.1:0-268 GCF_001605985.2 Dendrobium catenatum | reverse complement strand
TGCCGACTTTATCGTCCAGGCCGATATGGACATCGGACTGGTCGATCAGTACAAAACTCAGAAGAACGGCCAGAGCATCGCCCTGGATGCAAAGCTGGACGATTGAAAATTGGCTAGATCGTCTAGGCCGATCGCACGATCGTCCAGGCCGATCGCACGATCGTCCTGGCCGATCGCACGATCGTCCTGGCCGATCGCACGATCATCCCGGCCGATTAGTTCAAATCATTGGAAAATCGTCCTAACAATAGCCCTGGATACGAGCTGG
>NW_021477692.1:0-738 GCF_001605985.2 Dendrobium catenatum | reverse complement strand
CAATTCAAGTATCCAAATATTTCATTAATTTGTGTAAGCAAAATTAGAATTTTAAGTACACTTTTTCTATATGTCTAAGATTTTCATTTTCTTCATCCAACGACTCAGAGGACTTACAAATATTCCAACATCTTCCAAATAAAAGTTCGTAAATCTTTAGCTCTCTTTGATTTGTTGGTCAGGAGTTTAGCTCTCAATAAAGAGAAAAATTATTACGTGTGGTGTCCAGATGTATTTGGAAGCCAATCTGGACACGTGATGTAATAGCAGGTTTGCTCATATCGTCCGGGCCGATCGTGGATCGTCCCGAGACGATTAGTTCAATTTTTGTTCCAGAATCTGTACATAAGTTACAGGAAAATTTTCCTGTAGGGATCGTCCGGGCCGATATGGGATCGTCCCAGGACGATCAGAGCAATGCAAAAGTCAGAGAATGAGGGTTTTTATCGTCCAAGAAAATTAATTATCGTCCTGAGAAATCATCCCAGGACGATGTGAATTTGGTCAGATCGTCCAGGACGATCGTGCGATCGGTCGGGCCGATCAGAGCATTATTTAGCTGAAATCAGCTCATTTTGAAGAGAGAGAAAAATTATAAAATATCTAAAATCATTTTGAGGAGAGAGAAAGTCGTGGGAAAAAGTGCAAAAGGTTATTTTTGGGCAACGCCGGGCCGTTTTCGTCCGTCGAGACAGTTCTGAAAATTGGTGTACGCAAGGTAAGACACATTCCGCCTTT
>NW_021477691.1:0-754 GCF_001605985.2 Dendrobium catenatum | reverse complement strand
AAATTCTTTGTAAGAATTTCTTAGTATATAAAAAATTCCATGCAGAAGTTGCTTTGGAGGGAAAAGAACCTATTACTCTATCAGGCTTTAAACATGAGGACATCTTAGAAAGCTGATAAATTATGAAAGTGACCATGACTTTGATAGTGTTCATTACTCCCAATTGTGTGTGAGGAGAAATTATTCTGTGCGGAGACCTAACGTAGAACTTCATCCAAAAGACCAACCAGAATACGCTAGCCGCGGTAAGCCGGTACCAAGAGAAGGGGTGACGTGGCGCATTCTAGATGGTCTCCGTACGATGTTCGGCGTCCGCATAGAATAATTAATCTAGAGTGTGTCAGAGAGAGAGCTGTTTTATTTTCGTTATTTAAGCATATGAGCGGTTATAAGAAGAAACTATTTGTAAAAAATTTTTAGTATTTTGAAATTTTTTATACAGAAGTTGGTGAGGACATAGAGGTAAAGAGACTGATAAGGCTTTAAGCATGAGGGCATGCTAAAAAGCCGATAAGTAATCAATGTGATCATTAACTTGATCGTGAAAGTCATTACTCCTTCCAATTGCAATGCTCCTTTTTTCCTTTATTTTTTCCTGAGAAGTTGAGGGAAAAATCTTCAAATATATGACTTTGAATCTGCTTCTCTCTACACCAACTTCAATTTTTTTTTTTAAGATATTTGTTTATTCATCTCCTCTCAGTCTCTTATTCAATTAAAAAAAAATCTCCTCTCAGTCTCTCTCTCTCTCTCT
>NW_021477690.1:0-1336 GCF_001605985.2 Dendrobium catenatum | reverse complement strand
GACATCTTAAAGCATCTCCAACCGAACGTCAAATATGTATATGACGTTGTTTGGTCGCTCCAGCCGAACGCCAAATCTTTCCTTATTTGATTGTGGGTGAACAGTGCGGCGTCAATATTGGCGTTGCAAATCTACACGATTTTTCTGTCTCAACCGGATTTGTCGAAGAAATGCGTGAAAAAGGAGAATGACGGTTACCTTCGTAGAAGCGTGTAAAATGGAGTTTGATTGTAAATGAATCACGTCATTTTTTAGTTTCACTGCATTTTGGAGTGAAAAATGAGATTTCGGTAATGGGGAAATTCGACTTTGTATAGCTTATAATAGACATAATTGAAGAAATATACACTATGATTATTTTATTGAAAAATACATTCTAATGTTTATTTCAGACTAAGTTATCCCTTATGTATTTTTAGTATGCTTAGTGATGCTCGATTTATAGAAATTGATTTAACATGAGGCATCACTAGGATCATAGGCCGAGGTTTCGTTTGAGTGGCTTGCTTATCGCTTTTTAAAATAATTTTTTAGTACAGAATTTAAATTTTTATATTAAAAAACTGTTTTAAGAAGCGATAAAAAGTCGATGATCGACATGAGCTCACTAGGGGATCGTTGATGGGATTAATGACATGTGAGGAGCATATCTTGCGACGGGAGCTCACTTTGGCTCACCAATGTGATCCATAATGTATTAGAAGTTGATTTCATGACAAGAGCTCATTATGGAAGCCAAAATATGGGATTGATAGCATGCGAGGAGAAGATAATTGTTGCTTTCTCGATTTATAGAAATTGATTTGACATGAGGCATCACTAGGCTCATAGGCCGAGGCTTCGTTTGAGTGGCTTTCTTACCGCTTTTTAAAATATCTTTTTTAGTACAAAAATTAAAATTTTAATATTAAAAAACTGCTTTAAGAAGCGATAAAAAGTCGATGATCGACATGAGCTCACTAGGGGATCGTTGATGGGATTAAAGACATGTGAGGAGCATATCTTGCGACGGGAGCTCACTTTGGCTAACCAATGTGATCCATAATGTATTAGAAGTTGATTTCATGACAAGAGCTCATTATGGAAGCCAAAATATGGGATTGATAGCATGCGAGGAGAAGATAATTGTTGCTTTGGATAGTATCTCAGGATTGGGGACATCAGACATGCAACAAGCTTGGTGGGGAATATATTGAGGGATAGTCACGTGTCAGTAAATGCTTGAATTAAAATTAATTATTATTTGAAAAAGGGTAGATCTAACCTCAATCTTATCATTCTATTTAAAATATTTTTTTAGATACTATAGAGCATAGGTTGTAGTGTGGTACTAATG
>NW_021477689.1:0-270 GCF_001605985.2 Dendrobium catenatum | reverse complement strand
CTTGGAAATATAAATAATAGAAAAATTTACATACATACCATTTTATTTTATGTTAACACCCAAAACATTAATAATACATGCTTACCACCCATATACAACTTTAATATCAAATATACCACTCATAAATTCATTTCTATCATTCATACCATCTTATAAAATTTAATGTTTCTTTCCATGCACTCAAATTTGTTCTATGAGTGATAGGCATGTAATATTAATGTTTTGGGTGTTAGATATGTAAATATCATAAAATAAAGTGGTATGTATGTA
>NW_021477688.1:0-304 GCF_001605985.2 Dendrobium catenatum | reverse complement strand
ATGGAGTCTTTTGATAGAAAGGACATTGATAGATTAGAAGGCAGAGATTGGGATTTTGCTTTTCAGACTTCAATTGGCAATGCTGGTGGAATTTTGGTTTTATGGAAGAGTTGTCTTATTTCTTTTTAGGTCCTATTTAAAGCTAATCAATACATTATGGGGAAGTTGAAGTTAAGGATGTTAATTGGGAGATAGCAGTGGTGTATGTAGACAAAGACAGATATACCAGGATGGCTGTTTGGGAGGATATATCTAAGTACCATACATGAGATGTTTCTTTGTTAGTCGGGGGAGATTTTAATTG
>NW_021477687.1:0-380 GCF_001605985.2 Dendrobium catenatum | reverse complement strand
GATGTAGCAGACAATTTGCTGAAGTAGATATGACAAATGCAATTGATCATTAAAGTTGTATCAATTAGATGGATAATTAGAATTTATGTTGAAAGCTTTGAAGGAAATACATGAAATGAAGGTTAAGTTGGCTAGAAGTTGTGAAAAAAAATTGCAAAATAGAGTTGACAACTCATTAATGAAAAAAAGAGAATTCATGTGAAGTCGACCCCAAATAGATGAAATAAGTTAATTATGATGACAATGATGATAAGAAACGAAGTAAAGTGGCAACTTCCAATTTAAATGGTCAGTGGGTATGTATGGTTAGAAGTTTAAAAGTTGGAGCCAATGGTTTATGATGACAATCAATAATATTTAATATTTACAGTTGCATAAAT
>NW_021477686.1:0-285 GCF_001605985.2 Dendrobium catenatum | reverse complement strand
CTAAGGCTTAAAGCATTATAAGATTTTTAAATAAGTCGAATTGAAAAATGTATAATAATAGCAATCTTATATTGTTAATACGAATATATAATATGTTTATTTTGGGACTACGGGTGTAAGTGAGTCAAGCTGATTTGTGAGACGGCTCGAGCGTGACTCTATAAATAGCTAGTGAGTCAAGCTCAATGAGCTAACGTGTTAAGCTTGAGCTACCATTTTATTATAATAATTGCTCGAATCATAGTCATTTTTTTTCTTTCAAGCTAAATGAGCCGGCTCGAACTT
>NW_021477685.1:0-294 GCF_001605985.2 Dendrobium catenatum | reverse complement strand
AGGACAAGAGTAACGAGAAATCTTGATGTGACAAAAAGGCTTTAAACATTATAAGTATAAGATAGATTTGCTTAAGCAAGCTTAAGAAAATATTTCAATTCCATAACCAATCTTTAACTTGAGATAGATTTTTTATTAGAAAAGAAAACTATGCCACTAAAATAAGTTAGAGAAAAAGACACAATCACAAAATATTCCTATCATCTAAGAGATTGAGTAGATAAAACATATTAACTACAAATTTCCAAAGGCAAGGAGAAGGAATATAGTATCATATTAGCGATGATTTTGAAA
>NW_021477684.1:0-1206 GCF_001605985.2 Dendrobium catenatum | reverse complement strand
ACAAAATATACTATTGTTCAAACAAAATAAAAAGTATATAAATCCTTGATAGCATCAGCTCTCCTATACAACATCTTAAAAGGAGTCATCTGGGAGGCCGAGAGGTACAAAGTACTAGTATTTTTCCCACGCCAGACACTTGGCTCATACCCTAGGTGCTTTTGAAGCAAAACATCTCAGGTATGTATCCAAGCCCTTGTTTACCACTTTTATTTTCCCGTCTGTCTGGGGGTTATAAGCGGTGCTTCTCTTCAGTATTGTTCCCTGTACCCTAAACACCTCCCTTCAAAAATGATTGAGGAACACCTTTTCTCTATTAGATATTACAGACTCTGGTATTCTATTTAACCTGACTTCCTCTCTGATGAATGCTGCTGCTACCGTTACTGTCGTGTAAGGATGCCATAGGGGGATGAAGTGAGTGTACTTGCTCATTCTGTCAACGACCACCATAATCGTAGTAAACCCTTTCAATCGAGGTAACCCATCAATAAAGCCCATTGTGACCTCCTCCCACACCCTATCTGGTAGTTCTAGGGGTTGAAGTAACCCCCAGAGCTATGGCCATGTACTTGTTCCACTGGCATACCTTACATCTAGCCACAATATCTTCCATATCCTTGTGCATCCATTTCCAATACAACTCCGCCGCCCGTCTCCTGTATGTTTTCTGTACACTAGAATGTCCTCCCACAACGCTCCTGTGGAACTCTTGTAGTAGCTATGGGATATAAATAGAGGTCCGTGGCATCATAAACAACAGTCTCTCCCTCTCTAATGAGTAGTCCGGGTGATTGTTCTCATCCTTCAAAGATCTGCTCTAATTTTTCCCAACTCATCTTGCATACTCTCCTCTATGATCGCCCCCCAATCCAGCATCATTGGTATCGATATAGCTAACTCTTGGAGCTCCCCCCATGCATTTGGACAAGGCCTCCATCACCTTGTTTTCCAATCTTGGATAATAGTGAATCTCAAAATCATAGCCTAATAGCTTTGATAACCAACTCGTACTGCCCTAAAGTGTCCTAAAAGCAGTCTTCGGCATATACTCCTCTCTTATCCTAATCTAATAGCATCTCGACTTCAGATCCACCTTGGTGAACACCACTGCTCCACACAACTCATCCGGTAGCTCTTCAATCACCAGCGGTATGGAAAACTTGTCTGGTACAGTCTCCTTATTCAAAGCCCAATAATCAACAC
>NW_021477683.1:0-317 GCF_001605985.2 Dendrobium catenatum | reverse complement strand
TTTTTTTTTCTAAATAGCAAATTTCTGTTGAAATGCTTTTTTCCTTAATAGCAAAATTTTGTAGCAATGATTTTTTTTTTTTTAATAGCAATGTTCTGTACCAATAAACTTAGCAAACATATCTGAATCTGAGGAGGGCCGAAGGGGGAAAATAAGTATAATCAATCTAAGACAACTGAGGAATGACAATTGTTAGGAAATGATGAACAAAAACAAAGAGAAATAGTTAAAAAATTCAAAAATATCCTTACAACTAAAATTTGTTCATAAAATGCTTGATCGGGCAAGTCGAACCCCGTAAGTGGACCCCGTAAGGG
>NW_021477682.1:0-349 GCF_001605985.2 Dendrobium catenatum | reverse complement strand
AAACTGCCTATGCCGGTCCCAAGCCCGGATGAAAAAAAGTTGAGGGAAATTTTTACTAAGTTAATTTAGGCCCCCCTTGATAAATTTCCTGGCTCCGCCACTGGGAAAAGTAAAAGACACTCATATTTAACATTAAAAAACTCAAAATAGAAAAAAATTCATGAATCCATAATACATAAAAAAATTCAATATAAAAATTAAAAGAACTAAGTATAAATCTACTTTCTCTCTCACTCTCTCATTGCATGATTCTCATCTTTGTAATATAAATTTTAGTTAATATTTAAATATTATTTTAACAAGAAAATAAATTCAATGCGCATAAAAGTCATCCACCAATATGCTTTCC
>NW_021477681.1:0-1339 GCF_001605985.2 Dendrobium catenatum | reverse complement strand
TGTTGAGGCAACTGTCCCAACCTCTCAAGCATCAAGTTAATACAATGTGCAGCACAAGGAGTTCAGTAAAGGTGAGGCCTCTTCTCCATTAACATTCTTCCTGCAGCTTTGTATGTACTTGCATTATCAGTAACAACCTGTACTACTAAAGCATCTCCCACTTCCTCCACAACTTCATCCAACATTTCAAACAATAATTGTGCATCCTTTATAAAGCTTGAAGCATTTACTGATTTGAGAAAAAATGTTCCATATGGATTGTTGACCAAAAAATTAATAATACTTCTATGTCGAATATCTGACCAACCATATGATATTATTGTCACTCATGTCTCAATCCAAGTCTTCTTAACATCATCTACCATTTTTGAAGTTGTCTTAACCTCCTCATTCAGCATCCAAGTCCTCAGCTCATACATGCTTGGAAGTTGTAATCCTCTTCCATAGCTTCCAACAGATCGTAACATATTGATCAACGACGGACTCCTAACAACATTAAATGGAATCCCATTTTCATAGATGAATCTGACGATATCCAAACAAACTCTATTCCTGAGTTCTTTTGTAGTTGTAGGAGGCTGAATATCCTGAGTATTTATGTTTTCGTCGTTATCAATATTTAGCATAAATCTATCCATGGGACCTCGACTGCCTCGGTCAGAAGAAACTAGATGGCTTCCAGTATTGGAACCTTCATGCTGTGATCCATAGTAAGAAGAGTTTCCTATCATCTCTTACATATTTCTTTGTGTGACCTCCTTTGTGATGGTAAACTTCTTTAAATAATTTGTACATTCCTTCTTCACCTCATCAGGAACATTTTGCACATGGTCCCACATTGACATGAGTGCAGGCTAGATGATCCTTCAATCTCTTGACGCCACCAGTTATGCGCTTTTCACAGAAATTACATTTCATGTAAACATATCCCTTCTTTGCACCTTCGCCCGACACTTCAACTTGAGTTCCATATTTCCATGCAGGATCTTTCGTTCTTGTGCCACTAGTCATGCTAACAATAGGATATATTTTAACAATTATTTGTACTACCAAATACCAATAATAAAACAACATGAATACAAAAATATAAAAAATTATATTATAAGAGTAATTTTGAAATTCTGCTCAATACCGAGGTACACGCTAAGTACCGAGCGTGTACTGAGCATGTACCGCTCAGTACCGAGCATGTACTCATGTACCGCTCAGTACCGAGCGTGTACCGAGCATGCACTGCTCAATACCGAGCATGTACTCATGTACTGCTCAATACCGAGCGTGTACCGAGCATGTACTGCTCAATACCGAGCGTGTACCGAGCATGTACCGCTCAGTACCG
>NW_021477680.1:0-232 GCF_001605985.2 Dendrobium catenatum | reverse complement strand
ATCAAAATCAATGGCTTTGATTATGTCTTCCACCTTTTGCATGATCTTGTAGCTATAGGGCTTCTCTAGTAAGATTCGAGAGATCCCACCAGAAAAATCTTTCTAAATTTCTTTGATAGAATCAGGGAGATAAAAACCTTTAATCTAACGGTGGGAATCCATTGGGGTAAAGTTTTCCTTCACACTTGACTAACCTACCTATCTAGGGAGCTTAGGATAGAGTTCTCACCAT
>NW_021477679.1:0-372 GCF_001605985.2 Dendrobium catenatum | reverse complement strand
ATTTCTAGTTGCTGTTAGATGAAGTTTATTAGGCAATAATATTTTGTAAGGTTTGGCACGAAGTAGATACTATGTTTTCTATTTTCTTTGGTCTTCATTACAATTTTGTTAATTTTGGTTTGATTAGCATATGTTCCGTATGCTAGGAGTAAGATGCATGAATGTGAATCCTAGATTTGCCATGAGGCCCATGACTTGATATGGAAAATAACAGATCAGTTGTAAAAATTCTTGCGTCTGTGAAGTTCCGATCTGAAAGCAAATTGATTTTGAAATTAAGGTTGTTGAATTGTTTATGATTAATGGCCTTAATGAGGATATCATTCGTTTGACAATTGACATATGTAGTGGTGTAAATCACTTCAATTTATT
>NW_021477678.1:0-203 GCF_001605985.2 Dendrobium catenatum | reverse complement strand
CAAAACTTACCGAGGTCGAACTTAGGGGGTACAGTTGTTGGTGAGGTGGCTTGGAAAAAGTTTAGAGAAAAACTTTAGAGTTTACATGAGTGAATGTGTATGTATGTGAGTTTGACTAAATTTTTTTAGTTACTTGGTCAAACTCATTATGATTTTACTCACTAACAATTTGGATACGTTTATAACATGAAATGAATGATTTT
>NW_021477677.1:0-200 GCF_001605985.2 Dendrobium catenatum | reverse complement strand
GTGTAACTGAGCCAGCCAGGCTCTCGCTCCTGCTCAAGAGTCGAACTTGTACTTGAGCTAGGATATTAAACGAGCTCAAACTCAATTGGGTCAGCTCATATGTTTGTTAAGCTGTTTGATTAATTTGAAATATATTTAAAAATTAATTCAAATTCATATTATATAATATATTTTAACTTTTAAAACTATTTTTTTATAAA
>NW_021477676.1:0-276 GCF_001605985.2 Dendrobium catenatum | reverse complement strand
ACTGGGAAAATATTCTCCAATATTCCCTACTGCTGGCCGAATTCCTTCAGGCCCCTTTCCTTGGTTTTTTTTTTCTCCAAACTCCCTCCCCTCTACACACCAAAACCTGAAACTTATTTCAGGTTTTGAGTTGGTCTCTTTTTCCCTACAAGATTGCACAAGAGGACGTCTTCCTTTCCAACTATTTTCAAGAGCATCATCAAGTGTGAGGATTTTAATCACCTAGCTCCCATGAATGGCGGATCCGGAACTTGAGTGGGGTCTAGTATTCAACGC
>NW_021477675.1:0-512 GCF_001605985.2 Dendrobium catenatum | reverse complement strand
AGTGGGATAAAGGCTTGATGTTGTTGTTGTTGTTGTACAGTATTTTTCAGTATTATATTAGTATCAATATTAGTAAATCGTTGGCTTAGTCAATAAAGTCGCACTCTTTGCCCATCGGCATAGTAATCATCTCCTTATAACTCCCAATCAATAGAAGATTAGACCAAATCATAGTATTTAAACAAAAGTTAGTCAGCCCACCATTATGTAAAGATCAATCAGTCTCCAGCCAATGGGTCAACAAGTTTTTACTTATCCTTTACAAACACTTTGTTATCACCGTACTATAATAATAGTCTCAATCACAAATCTACCTTCATTTTCAATGCATTGCAGCAATAATGCATTATTGAGCTTAATTCAAAAAATATCAAAATCTCCTAACCATAGACAACAAAAGTCAAACTGAGCAAAAATTTACATTTTTAGAATTTAACCAAATAGCCAAATATTATATAAAATAACATTCTAAAGATTTAGTTGAATTAAATCACAACTTTAGAAGTCAAAAT
>NW_021477674.1:0-504 GCF_001605985.2 Dendrobium catenatum | reverse complement strand
AAAAAGCATGCACCAAGGTACATCCTCTTGCAAATGTATAGTGAGAACATCCATGACTAAAGCAAAAAGATATGGATGTGGGCTCCGAAAATTAGACCCCGGCCTCCGCTCGCTTTTCTTTTTATTCGGTGAAGGAGTTTTAACGGAATAAGTTCCGGGGTAAATTTTGGAAGGCAGATGGGTTTGTAAATAAGACACGAACAGAGATTTCGCCCTCATTTTGTGAGGACTTTATGATCTGAATTCTGGTTTCCTATAGGCGCAAGCCCCTATAGTTAATTACCCCTCCCGGTGACAAGAGAGAACTTTCGATTAACGCCAGTCATCGATTAGATACGTTGTATCCACAAATACGTAGTATCAGGCATATAGCAGCAGCAATAGACATTGGTATTTGAAAATGTTGGATTTGGAAATTGATTGGAAGTTGGGAATTTGGGAAGAGTTTGGATGTTTGGAAAATTTTTATATTTAAAATAGAAATTTCACCATCTTTCACTTAAA
>NW_021477673.1:0-209 GCF_001605985.2 Dendrobium catenatum | reverse complement strand
GAATCCCCAGATACGTAAGGAAACTACTTCTCTGAGTAATACCCAAAATGCTACAAAATTGTTCAGTATCAAAAGTATTATTAGAAAAAATAATAGAGCTTTTTGTGGGATTGATGCTAAGTCCAGAAGAATCCGCAAAATCATTAAGGATGTTCATAAGGTTAGTAGCATTTTGAGTTTTAGCCATTCCAAACACAAGAAGATCATCA
>NW_021477672.1:0-446 GCF_001605985.2 Dendrobium catenatum | reverse complement strand
AACAGAGATTCTATTCAGGATTCTTAATTAAGGCAGCCGTCATTAACAGATCGGCCAGGACGATACTTGTATCAGCCAGGACAATAAGCTCAAAATAGAAAGAAATTGCAGTCATAAATAATTAAGGTATTCTGTATTTTTGGCAATCAACCAAGACAATCTTGGATCGGCCTGGACGATATTCACAATTATGCCTTAATTAATCAAATAAATTAAGGAAGTAATTAAAAATGATTGATACGATCATATCGGCCTGGACAATCGCAGGATCAGCCAGGACGATTTATTCAAAAACCTTAGTTACTTCTGGACGATAAATATCAGCCAGCACAAATTCAGGACGATGCTCTAGACGATTTTCCTCTGATTTGAACTGATCGGCCTGGACGATCGTGAGATCATCCTGGTCGATCAAGCCAATTTTGAAATCATCCAGTTTGCATTTA
>NW_021477671.1:0-244 GCF_001605985.2 Dendrobium catenatum | reverse complement strand
ATCCATTTGAAAAAGCTTAAATACTTTATAACAGGCAAAAGCTAATAGCACTCTAATGGCTTCCAATCTAGCTACAGGGGCAAAAGTTTCCTCAAAGTCTATCCATTCTATTTGGTTATACCCCTTAGCCACAAATCTTGCTTTATTCCTAACCACCACTCCTGAATCATTCACCTTGTTCTTAAAGACCCACTTTGTCCCAACTAGACTTTGTCCCTTAGGTCTTTCTACAAGCTCCCAAACA
>NW_021477670.1:0-317 GCF_001605985.2 Dendrobium catenatum | reverse complement strand
CATTAATATAAACTAGTTACATGTAATGAAGAAGAAAATACCAACATAAAGTAAATCAGAGGACGAGCCAAAGCAAACAAGCTCAAAAACAGGGGCAAAAACACAAACCCCAAAGCAAATAAAATAATAAGTGAAGAAAAAGAGTCAGGATCAAGTCAGAGCAAAGGGTGGAGAGGGAAAGCAAAAGAAGCCTTGGGCTCAGGAATTGCCTTCCTCTCAACCTGGTTGCAAAAATGAATCCCAAAAATCCTGTCGTCCAAAGGAGAAAATGGCAATTCTACATCATTGCCCATTTTCACCCAAAAAAACGCACCAGC
>NW_021477669.1:0-252 GCF_001605985.2 Dendrobium catenatum | reverse complement strand
TTCGTAGTTTCCCATTTTACCCCTGAGGGTAGTAGTTACTTTTGTAGCCCCAAGGGGCATTTTAGACTTTTGCACTTTTTTTTCTTTGGAGCCTATTTATATGGCCATTGTATCTTGTATGAGGACTATTGGATAATTGAATGAAAATTACGATTGTGTTCTCTTTGTGAGTGCATGAGGATCTCTGTGTGAGTTCTTCAAATTTGAGATCTCTTAGTAAGTTCTCAAACCTTGTTCTTGTTTTCTTTCTTG
>NW_021477668.1:0-341 GCF_001605985.2 Dendrobium catenatum | reverse complement strand
TATTTGCAACAAATTTAGATTTATAAGAAAATTGAGAATATAAGTTATATTTTATACAAGTTTTATTGAAAATTAAGTAAATACGTTATTTTGCGAAATAACTAGATATTACCAAAAAAATTGTAATTGATATAGAATACCAGTTATATTTCTTGGTGAGGGGGCTGAATAATAATTTAAAATAGAGAGAATAAATATTCGAAGTTAAAAATCAAATATAACAAAATTTGTAGAGAATAATAAAATAGATAGAACAAATATATGATATTCCATTTTTAATCATTGATCAAAATAAGTATTTTTGACCAAAATATTTTTGTGAGTAAGATTTTAGATCTTAA
>NW_021477667.1:0-203 GCF_001605985.2 Dendrobium catenatum | reverse complement strand
AACTAGTAATTACACTAATGAGTTCCTTAGTTCAACTGGATAAGGACCCGAAGGGAAATTTTGTTGATCAAAAGAAATTTAATAATATAATTGGATCATTACTTTATTTGACTACTAGTAGACCATACATAATATTTAGTATTTATTTGTGTGCTAGATTTCAATTTGATCTAAAAAAATTACATTTGATAGAGGTAAAAAGG
>NW_021477666.1:0-286 GCF_001605985.2 Dendrobium catenatum | reverse complement strand
ATTTTGATATATAAGAAATCCATTTATGATCAAGTGAGCAAGCTTTATTATGATTTTAATAATGATTTTATAGCTGAGCCATAAAACCCCACCGTAGGATCTAACAAATCTACATTTCAACTAAGTAAATTATTTCTATTCAGTTCAAAAAAAAAGTACAAGAGTACTTATAGATTATTTTGAGACATATTTATAGTGAATTATAAAAGCCACGGGTGTAAAAAAATAATAAAGGGAAGGGGTGTTGTCGGCATGAAGCATGAGCCTTCATGCATTTGATTAAATG
>NW_021477665.1:0-217 GCF_001605985.2 Dendrobium catenatum | reverse complement strand
TAGCCTCGTAGGCCTGGGTTACCCAGCAGCAATCGGGGTTGATTAAGTTATTTAAATTTGTTAGAGTTAAAGGAGTGGATTGATATTAAAGGGAGTTGGTTACTGATTTTAATGGGTTGGTTGAGAATTTTATTAACCTATTAAGAAAATTCTGGAACTTGGGAGAGTTAATAGATTTTAAAGGGTATCCGGATATGCTAACTAAGGGGTCAAAATT
>NW_021477664.1:0-448 GCF_001605985.2 Dendrobium catenatum | reverse complement strand
GAAGATTTAGTTCAGTAAGCAAATTCCAAAGCCAGATTCTGGTCAGTCACTTTGTTCGTTTCCGTGTCGCGACCCGGTGCGAGCGGGATCCGTCCCGGATCGGGTCGGGTCGTGACATAAGTACTGTCGGGTAGAAGACCGATGAAAGTCCCTCGACGGCCAGTAGTCCGTCGACTGGTAGTAGTCCGACGGCACGCAGAAGTCCGACGTCGGGTATTAGTCCATCGAAAGTCCTGTAAGGCAAAAATTTAGCGACAGGAGGAAATTCAACAACAGATAAAAATTTAACTTTGTGCAGAAGTCCATTAACGGAATTCTGGTGTCGTTAACCAAGGATGTATAATCTATCCGAGGTTGTTTCTCAGAGCCTTTTCTCGATGATATTAACCAATATTGGATCCACCAATAATCTAAGACCTATCCAAGGTTATATGTCAGAGCATTTGCC
>NW_021477663.1:0-302 GCF_001605985.2 Dendrobium catenatum | reverse complement strand
AGATTCGTGCCCAATCAAGCTAATTTTGTGATAAAGTATAATAACTAAAGATCATTTTTTAATAAAACTAATAGTTAAAGTACGTATCTTTTCATTATGTATATATTTTTTTTAGAAATTCACAATTTTTTTTATATTTTAATCAGTGATTGTGTGAGTAAATAAAATTTTAATTGAAAAATATATATTTTGAACATTTTCATTAAATAATAATTAAAAATTTTAGTGACAATCATTATTCATATTTCTTCAAAAAGTGTGACTAAAATGCTAAAAAATATGACAAAAAATATTACTTTTAG
>NW_021477662.1:0-227 GCF_001605985.2 Dendrobium catenatum | reverse complement strand
CTTCTTACACTTGTTCTTCTTCTTTTTTTCTCTCTCTATCTCTCCTCCTCTCTTTCTCTCTCTAACTGTCTCTCTCTCCCTCTCTCTCTCCTTCTCTCTCTCTCTCCCTTTCTCTCTCTATCTCTGTCTCTCTCTCTCTCTCTCCTCTCTCTTTATCTCTCTCTCCCTCTATCTCTCTCTCCTCTCTCTATCTCTCTCTCTCTCTCTCTCTCTCTCTCTCTCGCTCT
>NW_021477661.1:0-4722 GCF_001605985.2 Dendrobium catenatum | reverse complement strand
ACTTCGTTAACAGAAGAGATAGCAATGACATCTATAGATCCGCTTATGATGATGATATCAGTTAGAGTGACCTGATCTGAGTCCGGATGGCTAGTTCCATCCTATATGGTTAATGTTCATTGAATCGAGACTAAGTAAACCTACAATATCCATGATCGTTGATTTGATAAGAATGCTGATCAGGACATTCACATGTTCTGACTTCCAAAAAACCCTCTAAACCCACCATTTCTCTTCATAATCCAGCCTATAATAAAGTTCATTTAGTTTGATGTTAAGCCCTGTTATTAGAACTGAGCCCAAGGCTAACAAGAGTGGGGGTGAATTGACCGTATTTTAAAATTTCTTTAAGCAAGCACAAATACAAATCCAAATCACCACACAAAATAATGTGCGCATACGAAATAAATGCAAGATCAGCATGTAAAAAATTAATGAACACAAGAGGTTATAGTTGGTCGGTCAACATCGACCTACGTCCACACCCTTGGAGGCGCTCCTCATGAGTATTGCACTACAAACGGACTCTCCTTTAGCGCCCCACAGCTAGGCGGAGAAGCCTTACAAACACCTCTTAATTGCCAGCACCCAGGCAAGTACACAAGCATATCCGTCCTCCTTTGCTTTCACTCGTAAGCAGAAAAGAGAACCTAGATTCACTTGCTGAATTACTTACCTCTACCCATACCATTCCGAAGTAAACAAGAGACTCTAGGAAGAAGAAAGCTAGAATAAAGCTTGGAGCAACACTTCGATCCTTCCTCACAAGCCCCATTCACAAGATCCTCTTCTCTCTCTCTCTCTTTCCCCTCTCTCTCTCTCCTTTAGGTTTTCAGGGTTAAAGGCAAGATTGCATAGGCATGTCAAAACTTGAACAAGAGCTGACTTAAATAGAAGAGTCTTCAAAGGAGCTCTATTAATTACAAGGTTGTCTACATATCATCTCAGGTACGACTATAGAAATCGTCCGGCCGATCAGCTACAAATTCCATTGAGATGACCAGTAGCATTCGACTCGGTAATACAAATGTGACGATTAAAAATTGGCTGTATCTCCGTGATTGATCGCCACGATCGTCCCCGGCACCGATCAGTTCAAATCAGAGGAAGCGCCGTAGATCACCCTTGAATTCAGCTGTTCCGATCCGAATCGTCTCAGATAAGTTATACTTAAGTTTTTTGTACTAGATCATCGCTAGCCGATCCTGCATATCGTTCCAGGACGACTGAGATCATATCAATTCATCGTAATTATTTACTTCCTTGATTGTCGTATCAATTTAAGGCTATAATTGTGAATATCGTCCAGGGCCAATCCAAGATCTTGGCGATTGCCCAAAAATACAGACGATACCTTAATGTTTATGACGCGAAATTTATTTCGATTTTGAGCCCATCGTCTAGAGCGATATGGCTAATGACTGCTACCTTAATAAGTAAACCCTCTGCATTAATGTTCTATTAAGCCCGATCGTCCTACGACGATGTTATTTAAATATCATCCTTGGTCTGATTTGAGTAAAAACAAATATTCTAATGTCTTCTTCAAATGTGTTATGTGTGTAAGTACTTTGCATCGATCACACCAAGTTTACATGACTCAAGCAAGGAAAAAAGTAAAATTACAGACTGACTCATGTCTTTTGAAGGCTTGTATTTTTTTTTTCTGAATTTCCGCCTCTGATGCTTTGAATTCCTGAAAAGTTAGTTAAAAAAACAGGTAGTCCAAGACAAGCTACGCAGTGTTGCCCAAGGCATCAACAATTATATTTCATGGACCTGAATTTGCACGACATATCCCCCCTTTTTGTATGATGAAAAATACTACAACAAATATTAAAAACAATGGTAGTGTAACACAGATCGAAAGTGCAAGTAACAGTCCTAAAACTACTCCCTCCTTTTGATCTTCTCAAAAAGCAAGGGAATTAAGAACTTCAAAGCAAACCAACAAGATTCACCCTTTTTTTTTATCCAGGAATGAAGATGATGTGGTATTTTCAATGTGATTGATTTAAAAATTTGTGAAGTTAATGGATACGTAACAACATTAATAATCCAAAGAACGGTAGAATATCTAGATCATGCGTTTCACTCTTTAGCTCCGGGACTTTCTCTAAGCGGTAGAATCATCTTTTGAAACTCATATGACCCTAACTCATTAAAAAGTCATATGGATTACGATGGAAAAAAGAATCCATTCATTCACTTGGTTTTTCAAGAATAAAATATCTTATAGAATAACGTTGAAACCAAAAGTAAAGTTTGTCACTAACTCGCAAAACAATTCGAATTCAAGCCTTTGATACATGTAAAACTTCAATTGTTTTTTAAAGATCTGAAAAAGTAGAGGAGCTTTGCTTTCTATGGACTCATTTTCATGCATGCTTGTCAATTTGATTGAGGTTCTGTACATCTTTTGCTTTATTGGATATATTAATTTTTCAATTTGCGTCAATTACACATCTTTTGTTGGCATCATTGGCCAATTTTTTCTTTTTTTGCTAAGCTCCATTCTCTTTTACAACTTCTTAAAAAGTTCTTAGTTTGGAGCTATATCTTTATGATATTTAGATGAATAGGGATATCTCTCTAACATAGAGAAGAAACTATCCATAAACGATATCAATTAACCAATGACAAGAGCATAACGAGGAATCTTGATGTGATTATAAAAAACTTTAAGCTATTATAAATAACATGATAGATTTGCATTAGCCGATGTTTTAGGAAAAGGATCTACAATTCTACACTAATCTTTGAATTTGAAATAGATTTTTGATAGAAAAATAAATCTATGAACTAAAATATGTTAGTGAGAAGGAGACACCATCAATGAATATTTTTACCATCCAATAGATTAAGATGATGTTAAAATCTATTGACTACAACATTCTCAGTAAAGCAAGGACCGCAACATACGATATTCTTATCAGCCGTATGATTTTTTGTAAAGCATAAAAAAAATTAATGAAAAAAGCAACAAAGAAAAGAAAGAAAGCCAATCTAAAAAAAAAAAGAAAAGAAATTTACAAGAGCAAAAGAAAATAACAACTTAAAAGAAAAAAGAACTAAAAATCAAATAAACATATAGAAGATCAAGTTTACGCAGTTATATGTCAATCCACTCAATCTAGCATCCTTAAAGAGCTGAAAGTGTTGAAGGCAGTTGGTTTAGTAATAGATGTCAGCCAGTTGCATTTAGTTGTCATCATGGTCATGTAACTCTAATGTCTCCCTTAGTCACATGGTCTCTAATAATGATGGCCTATTGTCAATGGGTCTTGAGTCCCTGAATGCTTGTGATTAGTGATTCTTATGTGAGAGCCATATGACACTAAATGCTTGTCACAAAAGATTGAGACGGTGCCTACAGTCAATCCTAGTTATTCAATACCTTTTATTTCAACCAAAGAACTTGTGGCCACACAACTTCCAAGAGCAATAGTCTACTCAGCTTCTAGCTAGTGAAAGTATGCCAACAAAATTTTTGCTCCATACCTAGACCATGAAACCAAAGATTTCCTATTAATGACAAGTTCCTGAAGTACTTTTTTCTACCACCTTGCATTCTAGTAAATCATGAGTCGAAAAACTATATCAATCTTAAAAGAAGTTGCTGGATCTAGGATACCAAATCCCTAGCTTTGGTCCCCAATTAAAGATATCAAAAATTTCTTAACAAAATGTCTTAGGTGCGGATTCTCTTAGGAGTCGGCTTTAAAACTAGCACAAAGGCTAAACTACCAAACATTATGTCGGGTCTGGCTCGTATGTTGTTTGAACTCATCATATGAATTAGGATGTTAAGCCAATAATTAAATGACCTCGCCAAGGCTCTAACCAAGCAGGGGGGTGAATTGGTAATTTAAAATCTTATACTGTCTACGATCTCATGTGCTTTTTTATACGCGAACATAACCCGAACTTCTTGCTCTGCCTTGTACGAGTGATTCTAATGCCAACGTGTATCTAAATCTATAAAATCTCTAACATATAATATCAAGCTTTTCATCCGAGCGCAGACTAATCGTATCGTAATACTTGTAAAGGATAAATATAACTCCTAGAGGTCAAGGAACTTATGTGTAATACGGTAAATGAATGGGCACACCAAGCTACGTAATCTATATTTATGATGTTGCTTTCCCCACCGTCGTATCAGAGACCTATGACTATCGTTCGATTCCCTCCTTCTGAGATAGGCACTCCTCTACTCAGCATCGGACTTCTGTGTGTCGTCGGACTACTAACCGTCGTCAGACTTCTGCCCGTTGTTGAACTTTCGTCGGTCTTCTTCCTGATGCTGCACCTCTACCCAACTACGGACTTTTTCCTGCCGTCGGACTACTACTCGTCGTCAAACTTCTGCTCATCGACGAACTTTCGTCTGTCTTCTACCCGACGTTGTACCTATACCCGGCGTCGTACTTTTGTATGCCATCGGACTACTAATCATCGTTGGACTTCTGCCCGTCGACAGACTTTCGTCGGTCTTCTTCCCGACGCTGCACCTCTACCCGACATCGGACTTCTCCATGTCGTCGGACTTTTGCTTGTCAGTAGACTTCTACTCATCGTCAGACTTCTGTTCGTCGATGAACTTTCGTCGGTCTTCTACCTGACTCAGCGCTTCTATCCGACGCCGGACTTCTTCCTGCCATCGGACTAATACCCGTCATCGTACTTCTGTCCGTCGATGGACTTTCGTCGGTCTTCTAC
>NW_021477660.1:0-397 GCF_001605985.2 Dendrobium catenatum | reverse complement strand
ATGGGCCCTGGCGAGCGTGTTATTGGTACACACGTGAAGCCTATGGATGCTACGCGGGTTGACAAGTGAATTCAAGTTTGAATCCGATCCTTCTATACGGATCAATAGAAGTCGACAAGATTCGAACTACCTAACAAAATACAAGGTTGTAGAGACCAGTGTATTTGTTTAAAGACATTCTTATCGGGGTGTTTGGGGTCATTTTCACTTTATGGATTAAACCTTGACAACTCTATCGGGCTGTCGACAGAGGATCGGGTTTCGTAGGCTTCGTGCCTTTGTTAGTGAATTCTTATTGTTTGTAGGCATTGGAGGCCTAATATGAATGTATTAAGACAAATATGACGGTCGTCACAACCATATATTTGTTTGTTGGTTCGAACCCTGTCGACTTCTA
>NW_021477659.1:0-313 GCF_001605985.2 Dendrobium catenatum | reverse complement strand
ATCCAAATGCAAATATTTCTCAAGTTAAGTGAGATTATTATAATCTAAGATTTATAATTAATAATAGTTCCTGATATAAAAAATAACTTAGATACAAAATAATGAAATATGGTAGAAGAAAAAATAAAAAAACTAGTAAGAACAGAGAAAATATAATATTTTACCATTTTCTAATTTTCTTATACAAACAAGAAAATGAATGATATTCAATTTTTAATATATATTTTATCTATGCTGCAAAGCATTACAAATTATTTTTATGAACTTTTTTTGGTTATCTTCATTTGAAATAGTTTTTTTTTTACTATTTTTT
>NW_021477658.1:0-601 GCF_001605985.2 Dendrobium catenatum | reverse complement strand
TTTCCTTGCAAGAGAAACTTACCTCCTTCTTCCTTAGTTTTTCCCATTTGATTTCCCCTCAAGACCTCGCCGGAGAACACTTGCCGCCGCCGCCGGATTCCACTTGCAACCAACACCCTCTCCCCTTTCTCGCGTGCGGCCGAACGAAGGAGGCAAGGGACTGAATGGTTCGGTCCCTTAGGCCGACGGGGGCTTAAGGAAAAGAGTTAAATGCCAATTTACGCATGTACCCCTTCTCCTAATAATTTTCTTAAGGATCATGAGGATAATTTGGGTATAAAGCCTAATTATTACTTAAACTAACTTCGACGAATTTTAGTTTTAAATTCATGCGAAATTAGGTATAGGTTCTTTATACCGTTTCGATCGAAATTTCGCTTAGAATTTAATAAAATTATTTATGTCGAATTCCGACGACTTCGAAATTTTGCCTAATTTTATCGTGACGCATCAAAATGCGTGCGACGCATCTGATCGATAGTTTTCAGGTTTTACGGTCACCTTATATGGTTTGGTCACATTAAATGGAGGCCTTCCGATGACCCGATTAGGAAAGTTAAGGTATTAGATTTGACTTATGTTAAAAAAGGTAGAGATAGAC
>NW_021477657.1:0-279 GCF_001605985.2 Dendrobium catenatum | reverse complement strand
ACCTAAAGTTCAAATATTCCAAAGCTCCACCCAAAAATCCAAAACTCCACAAAAATCTCAAAATCTCAAAATCCAAAAAAAAAAAATATTTAAGATTGAAATAAATCCAAAATTCAAAGATATTTAAATCTGAAATTCAACTATCAAACACTTAAAGCAAAATCCATCCACCATCCGCAACAGTTTGTCGAGGTGGACGAATCTGAAAATTACTTCAGTTCACAAAGAGCTAAATGCCTAGCCGAAAATATCACTAGGATCCATTCTCAAACAATCTCC
>NW_021477656.1:0-238 GCF_001605985.2 Dendrobium catenatum | reverse complement strand
TTGATCTTATGTACATTTATATTCCATATTGAAATTTAAAATATAAAATTTTTATATCATCATTTTTACCATGATTTTCTCTATCTTAAATGTCTAAATAGACTAATATTTTGATAAATTCTTTTTAGTTTATATTTTATATCTCTTCTTAAATTCTATTAATTTTATGATTTGCCTAATGTTTTAATTTTATTTGCATACATTATGTCAATCACTTTAAATGTTAAATTTTCAAATG
>NW_021477655.1:0-297 GCF_001605985.2 Dendrobium catenatum | reverse complement strand
GAGCTTCAAATGGCCTAGGGAGAGGCTCTTCAAAGTTTCATGGGCTAGTATGTTTACTGAATCCCCTTGATCTATGAGGACTCTGTTCAACTCGTAACCATTGACTTCAGCAGTGACATACAAAGGACGATTGTGCTCAGTAGTCCCTAAAAGAAGGTCACGACTAGAAAAAGTGATGCATGGCGTGTTGTACAGATGTCATGCCTCATCAATGGGTTCAGAAGTAAAGAATGCTTGATAGGTCTCTGGTTCAAGCAAGACTTTCACCAGTGTCTCTCTCAAGTCAGGTGACAACAT
>NW_021477654.1:0-323 GCF_001605985.2 Dendrobium catenatum | reverse complement strand
ATTGACCATGAATCTCAAATGCAAATTGATGACTCTCATGTTTTAAATCAAACTCCTAAAGAAATAAATCTTGATATTAATCAAACCGACCTTCCCGAGTCGACTACTCAAGAAGATGTCGAATGTGAAGCCTTATCAGAAAGTGATTTCCCTCAATTTAATTTTCAGGGAAGTCCTATCGAGATAGAGTTTTTAGATTCTGACTCTCTTTCGGGAAACGACGATCCAATGCTTACAGTGAGTGTAGACACCGCTCTAGTTAGCCCGCCTGAGGATATCGAGCAACTGCAACTCTGTGGCGGTAAAGTCTTACCTCCTAGGTT
>NW_021477653.1:0-286 GCF_001605985.2 Dendrobium catenatum | reverse complement strand
GTGAAACCATACTTGTTTAATCTAGTTTTTTTTTCATTTAGGTCAGAATTTTTCCGTTCATTAGGATTAGACATGCTAGTGGTGGATAATGCCCTTCATGGCATCATCATAGTTTAATTAAATATTCTTTTCCTTTAGATTAGGATTCTTTCTTTTCATAGGATTAGATGTGCTAGTCATGTATAATGCCCTTCGTGAAATCATACTAGTCTAATCCATTTTTCATTTTTATTTTTGTTAGGATTCTTCCGTTCCTTTGGATTAAACGTGCTTGTGGTGGATAATG
>NW_021477652.1:0-400 GCF_001605985.2 Dendrobium catenatum | reverse complement strand
TTGGAGAGTGTGAATAGCCGAAGGGTTCTCTGCCCATACTTTGAGAGTGTGAACAGCCGAAGGGTTCTCTGCCCACACTTTGAGAGTGTGAATAGCCGAAGGGTTCTCTTCCTACACTGGAAAAGTGTAAAAGGATGAAGGTTCCCTACCAATACTGGGGATAGTGTAAAAGGATGACGGCTCTCTGCCGCACCGGGTAGTGGTGAAAAGAGTGTTTGTAAAGGCTTCTCCGCCTTGCTGTGGGTGAAAAAGGAGAGTCACTATTGGTATTAGAGCAATACTCGAAGGGTACCTCCAAGGAGTGGATGTAGGTCTGGTTTTGACTGAACCAAAATAAACCTCGTGTCTTTATTTTTCTGCTGCCTTTTTATTTTTGTGTTTTTACTTTTAAAAATTGTGG
>NW_021477651.1:0-1584 GCF_001605985.2 Dendrobium catenatum | reverse complement strand
ACAATGATGGAAGGTGAGTTTTTTATAAAGTTGATTAGAAAATTATTATAGGGAAATGATGTGAGCTAATCCGAGTCCAGCGGAACACCATACCCCTACTGCCACTAACGGACCTACGCTATACTACTACTACCTAATAGCTTACTTTTACACTTTTCGTTTTATTACAGTAAGCCGTATCAGGCTCTTTTAATTACTCTTACCTATTTTTGTTTCATGCTACCTGGATTATATAGCTCCATACAGAGAAGAGAAGGTTAGTGAAGAATTAATACACAAGTCCTGGTATGAATCCAGTTCCCTCTCTGAATGTCTTCTTCTTCTTCTGATTCCTCCTCTTCTTCTTCTTCTTCTCCTGATTCGCTCTCTCCCTGACGCTACTCTATCTTTGCTCTATTTCCTCTTCTCCATCTTTGTCTTGCAGGTGACCGTGGTTCCACACCATATTGGTATCAGAGCTCGAAAACGAGCCATGGCAGAAGGAAGCAAATGGCCAATCGCCGAGGATGATCGGAGCTTAGATGCACTCTGGATGGCTCAGAATAATATAGCGCGCCAATTGGAGGTATTGACTAATGAGTTCTTCCGATTTTCCACAGAGGTGTGAAACGACATTCGATCGTTGGGAACGACCAGAGCATTGCCGGAGGGAGGCAGACCAATCTCCCCCGTAACACCGAGACCACATCGCCGATGGCATACTCCGGTAGTGGCGGCAATACCATCTGATTCGGATGGGGAAGAAGAATTTCATCCAATGGGTGAATCTGAATCCGAAGTGGATACACGCCCGAATTACCACAATCCCCCTAGGCAACTTCCAGTGCCTAATCGTCAATCTGGTGAATTCCGTATAAAATTAGACATCCCTTTTTTTGAGGACCGGATGAACATCGAGGAATACCTCGATTGGGAACGTTCGGTAGAAGCTTTCTTTAATTATATGGAGATTTCTCCAGAGAAACAAGTTAAATATGTAGCCTGTAGATTGAAGGGGGGAGCTGGAGCTTGGTGGGCACAGATGCTTCAAGAACGAAGGCATGAAGGAAAAGGGGGCATAACCAGCTGGTTTCGTATGAAACGACTATTGCGTGGACACTTCCTCCTGAATGACTTTGAGCAAATGCTATATTTGTAATATCAACATTGCACCCAGGGAGGAAGATCAGTGAGTGAGTACACTAAAGAATTTTACAAGCTCAGTGCACGCATAACCTTAATGAATTAGAAAATCAACTGACAGCCCGCTACATTGGAGGATTGAAGGAAAATATTCAAGATAAACTTGAATTAAATTCGGTATGGACAGTGTCACAAGATGTCAATTACGCGCTCAAGGCGGAGGGACAACTTAACCATCAGCCAAAGGGACGGAGCTTCCCTCGTTACATGGCTGACCTGAATCAAGAAATGAACAAACAAACTGCGGGCAGTAGCAATAAAACTACAGTTCAATTACAAGGAGGAGCAGATATACTTGGTGCTGAACTCAAGCAGGCGGTGACACCAGCTCAAAGGCCGAGAGTTCCACCCATGTGATGCCCAAGAAATCAATAGTGAAAGGATTCGTCTGACATTCTGATC
>NW_021477650.1:0-3853 GCF_001605985.2 Dendrobium catenatum | reverse complement strand
ACATATCTACAAATTAGTGAGTCATTTTCTTTTTTTTTTTATTTACTATTATTTATTTTTTCCCAAAATATGGAAACATCCAATGTCCCCTTACCCCTTACAGTGATGGGAGGTCGAGATGACACTTGTCATAATTTTTTTATCAAAGATATGATGGAGTTAGATCTTCAAATCAAATTCTTCCCACCCAGATCAAAGATATAATGGTGCGAGAGCTTCAAATTGAACATTCCTACCCGAATCAAAGGAACAACGATGTAGGTCTTCAAATTAATTGTACCTATTATTTAGGCAAGCCAAGAAGAAAAGAAATTTATATATATTTATATATTTTAGTGTAGATATAGGGATGACTACGACGACGGGCTATGCAATTAAGAGGTCAGTTGGGGCTAGTTTGACTGATTGAGGATCGAACGAGCTTGGGTTGCCCGGGTTTCATTCAGCTGGTCACATATGCGGGATAGGTCAAATGGATACAGGAGATCGGGCTAGGCGTTGGTATTAGAAGCCGGATGCACGGGTCGGGCCCAAGCGCCATGGAAATGAGGGGGTCTGACTGGGTTGGCTTCCTGTGATCGATATATGAAGGAATTGAGGGAGATGGGCACGGCTGGTCCTTCATGCGGATTCACATGAAAGAGAGGTAGAGATGGTGAGGGGCTCTACTTCCTGTGTCTACGTGCGACACAAAGAAACAAGAGGGAGAGACGGGGCATTCTTGCGTGTGAATGAACAGAGAAAGTAGCGAGGCCCTCAAATGATTCCTACGCTCAGTTTTATGAAAATGAGCAGTTGGTTGTGTCGTTTGAGCAAAATATCACGGGTGGCTGCAGCCGTCAGTAAAACATGTTGTAAAATTATTGTGTAGAAAGCTGCTTTTTGAAGTTGTTGTACATAAAGCATTATATTAATTTAGAAAGTATAACTGTGGAATTGTTGTGCTATAGCTGCATGACAATTAATGACCTTTATACTCTTATATATATTAAAATGAAAGAAAATTTGTTAAATGTCAAAATTTTTAAATTTTATATGATAACAAACTAAAACTAATGATTTTAAATTAAATTGTAGTCACTTTAATGAAATATTTAATAAACTGTGATTCAAATTTTTTTAATGAAAAAGCACTTCGCATACTTAATAATAGTTTGGCTAATGCATGCTATCGACAATAAATAAAACGAGTCTCCATTGCTTTCGTAAACAAAACCTCATCTTGGAGATCACTCTAACTCTACATTTCTTTTTATACAGCAAAATCATCCATTTCTCAATGAAAGAATTCCCTCGCTGGCTTATACTAAAAGGAAGAATGGAAGAAGCCATTGAAACACTTCTCACATTTTGTGAGTAGCAATAGCTTCTCTGATTTGACATAAATCAAAATCACAGGTGGGGTAGAAAATAATATCATCTCGGTAGCGAGTATTCTATGTGGTAAGCAATGGGCGGTCTAACAGCTGGTAGCGATTACAATTGTGAGCTTCAGCGTCAGCATGGTTTACTATGGCATGTCACTAAACCTCAATAACCTTAGTGCCTACCTTTACCTCAGCTCGGTGGTGTTGTTGAACCAATGATGGTGGCGATGGGAAAGCGGAGGAGATTACTATCTTTTGGGGTGTTTGGCACTGTGATATTGTCCGCCTGACTGTTCAAAAGTTAAGCTCGACGAAGGGCTGAAGGCACGAAGGCAGAGGTAGGGAATTTGGAATTAATCTAGAAGGACTAGGGTATAAAACTTCAACATGATCTTGTGTAAGGAGACAAAGTATTTAAGCCATTTTTCATATCGGAACAGCCGAACGCAGCAAAACAGAGAGGACTTCTATTTGGTTGCAAAAAAAAGATGTGGACATGCAAATTTTACTACAACCGATAAAAATCATTACCCCAAATAGTTACATGGTTGCATCTTAAAATGTAAAGCAGTCGAGTCGGCCTCTCCGATTTGACATAAATCAAAATCACAGGTGGGGCAGAAAATAATGTCATCTCAATAGCCAGTATTCTATGTGGTAAGCAATGGGCGGTCTGACAGCTTGCAGCGATTACAGCTGTGAGCTTCAGCGTCAGCATGGTTTACTATGGCATGTCACTATAACCTTAGTGCCTACCTTTACCTCAGCTCGGTGGTGTTGTTGAAACGATGATGGTGGCGATGGGAAAATGGAGGAGATTACTATCTTTTGGGGTGTTTGGTACTGTGATCTTGTCCGCTGATTGTTCAAAAGTTAAGCTCGACGAAGGGCTGAAAGCACGAAGGCAGAGGTAGGAAATTTGGAATTAGTCTAGAAGGACGAGGGTATAAAACTTCAACAAGATCTTGTCTAAGGAGACAAAAAGTATTTAAGCCATTTTTCATATCGGAACCGCCGTTCGCAGCAAAACGGAGGGACTTCTATTTGGTCGCAAAAAGCAAGATGTGCACATGCAAATTTTACTACACCCGATAAAAAGCATTACCCCAAACAGTTACATTGTTGCATCTTAAAAATGCTTCATGATCAAGGGAACTAGTATGGGTCTTCCGATGGAGAATCCCCAACTTGCCCTGGATCTTCTCCATATTTATAGACCATGACACTCTCAAAATTTATAAATAGACCCCATTCTTTGTAGGAAAGCGGGACTTTTAGCTGGAGATTTGAGAGAGCTCTAAGACTTTAAGGATCCAATTGTTCTTTCTACCTAAGCACCACTGCAGGAAAACTTCTGTGAACCAACATTAGACAACTGCCTAGTCGCCTACCATTGTTGGACCCCTCTAGTAGGCAAACGGTCACCCGTCTGCCGATCACCGTAGGACCACTGACCACTGCCAGACCACCGCCCGTTCGTCGACCATTGTCAGACCACCTCCCATACGCTAACCGCTGCCAGACTGCCCCCAACCACCATAGGACTTATGTCCCTCTAACCACCATCATCCGCTACTACAATCCCCCTGACCTCAACCATCAACTGACTATGGCCCGTCCGGCCTCTATTATCCATTGACTACAATTTCTCTAACCATCATCGCACACTGATTATGATCCCTCTGACCTCCATCCTGTGCTTACTATAGTTCCTTCGACCTCTTTACCTACTGACTACAGTCACTTTGACAACTGTCGCCCTGCAACAACGATTCCTTTGACCTCCATCACCCGTCGACTATTGTCCCTCCAACCTCTATCTCCCAACGACTACAGTGACTCAGACCACCAGATCGCTAGCCGACCTTTACTGCTCCTTTAACCATTATCGCGTCACTCTGATCCCTCCGACCACCCTGGTCATCGACTATGAATCCTCTGTACCATTTACTTGTCCACTAAGTGGAGCATTTTAAGATACTGTCAGGTGTCTAATTTTGGCAAATTGATTCATCAATCACTTTTTTAAATACAAGCAGAAACTATTAATATTAATTATATAATATTGTTTGAGCCCACAAGAAAGATTTATATAAATTTTATGACGCAAAAATTTGATTAAATTCATCATATCTTATTATAAAAGTAATTTTATTGTTACACTACATTAAAAATGTTGTACAAGACATAATGCATTTATATAAATGAGCCCTTTATTCTTAATTTCGATAAACAGAGAGTTTAAAAGATATTTTTTATGAGAGAGAATGGTGAGGAGAGAAGAAATATGAGAAGATTAAAGAAAAATTATTATATGTGATCTCAAATGAATTTCAAGTCAGGTGCAAGAAGCAGGCACGAGGTGAGATTTGATCGCCGATTCCTCAAGTTTATTTCTTTATTTTAGTTATTCTTTTATACTAAAGATAGAGTAGTGATCCTAAGTATCTATAATTTTTAGGAAATGAATACATATATGAATATTG
>NW_021477649.1:0-321 GCF_001605985.2 Dendrobium catenatum | reverse complement strand
ATATTTAGTAGATCCGGGGTAGGGATCAGCTAAGTGTGTGACTGGTGAGCCTATTGTTTCTACTTCTTTTTCAAATTCTGATTCTACTTGGGATATAGCTTTATCTCGTTCTTCAAAGAAGTATTTAAATAAACTTTACTTTTCTTCTCTTCAGGAGTCTTAGGGAGCTCAGAAGCCTCTCCAGGTTGATCTGATAGTTCCAGAAGATGATGTAGAGATGACTCTACCTTCGGAGCTTAAGGAATCCCAAGTCAGTCAGGGTCCTACAGTTCAGGAGAAGGAGGATACTAGAGATCATTTTGTTGCTTTTAGTAGTGTTGA
>NW_021477648.1:0-247 GCF_001605985.2 Dendrobium catenatum | reverse complement strand
GGGAATGTAGTTGTCATCCTTTAGGATGATTTGAATACTCCCTACATTGTGCCTGATTAGAAGAATGAATTACATTCTTCTTCCTTTTAAATTAATAGAAGGATATTAGTTTAATATATTTAGAGGGTTAGTTATATATAAAAATAACCTTTCTTTCTTATAATCAATATTTATAGAAGATAATATTTAGAGGGTTAGCTAAAATTAGAAGATAATATTTAGAGGGCTTGCCCCTATAGGGAGTTTA
>NW_021477647.1:0-969 GCF_001605985.2 Dendrobium catenatum | reverse complement strand
GTTTCTTTATTGTAGAGATAGACGAGGGTAAGGATAATTGTGTTGAAGCAAATAAGTTCATCACCTGAAAGGTAATTTATTCTTGGATTAAGATTCTGGAGGGTGTGATATTCGCTGAGGCAAACCTAGAAAAAGATTCCTCATTTGCCTTGGAAAGGAAGTTTTTAGAAGGATTTCTATGTGGTTTCTTTGTCAAAATCTTTTGTCTCTTACTTGAACTTGCCATTTGGAAGAAGATCTAGAGTATGAAAGAGATTGAAAGTGAAGCTTTGAGTGTGACTATTGAGTTCAAAAGCTCTTCTATTTATTAAAAATGATATGTTCGTACCAGACAAAAAACTTTCATCCTGTACAAATTTTTTGATTCGTCTCGTACGAAAAATTTTCATATGGACGAACCAATGCACCAAAATTAAACGGCTTTTCATAATCGACACAACTTACGAGCGTACTTTCGTACAGATTGATCGTACAGGCGAACACATGTTCGTCCTGGGACGATCAGAACTTATGATCATTTTAATGGCAGTTAAAATCGTCCCCTACATCGAACCGACATGTGTTCGTCCGGACCATCCAAAGGTTCGTACGTACGAAGTTTGTATTAAAAACTACCTTATCTTTTCAACCGCTTTATTCATTCTTCCCGTCGTTTGAAAAACATTTAGTCCCGGACGATCGTGACGATCGTACAGACGAAGTGATAATAAAACACTAAAAACTGCACTTAAACAGTTCAAAATCCGACAGTTTGACATACTACATAAATCGTCCCATACGAAAAAAATTTCGTCCCAGACGATTGTCACCCAAAATTTTCAAATTTTTGCACTCAATCAAAAAATTAAAATACAAACATACTAAAAATATAAAACAACGAAAAGACACAAACTCTAAATAAAGAAAATCACACATATAAGTTCATAAACACTTAAAAACACACAAACACATTAACTAGTAAACAAACAT
>NW_021477646.1:0-201 GCF_001605985.2 Dendrobium catenatum | reverse complement strand
ATTTTAAAACTATTTTTAAAATTACTTATAATTAAACCCTAATTCTGGGAGACCCGCTATTTCATGAAATCTTAAACATGGGTTCTAGATATGAAGAGCAATCATGGGGGAGTGGGTTAGTGAATGGTTGAGTCCCAATCATTCACTAATCCTTTCTTTAGGTATCTGTCCTTTTATTTTTCGTAGATTGCATGTATAGGA
>NW_021477645.1:0-212 GCF_001605985.2 Dendrobium catenatum | reverse complement strand
GATATGATCATCTGTAGTCATAACAGGATTATATTGAATTTTATAAATACATTCATATTCTTGTACTTTAAGACGTTTGGATCAAATTTCTCAATGAACAAAGTCATCGATTTATGCTGCTAAGACATGCATCCATGCTATACATGACATGTATCAATGAAGAATTGAGAGAAATTTTGTTTCCTCTGTTGCCAACTTAAAAATTTGCTGGA
>NW_021477644.1:0-318 GCF_001605985.2 Dendrobium catenatum | reverse complement strand
TTCTTCTGATGATTCTGAGGCAGAGTCGGCCTAAAAAGCTTTTTGTGTCTTTGTCTTTGCTTTCTTGTATTTGGCTTTGTCATCACCTTTCTCCTTAGCTGGTTGACTCTTCAGATTGGGGCAATCGGTTTGAAGGTGACCTGGCTTCCTGCATTCAAAATAGATTGTATCAGATGAAACCTTATTGGACCTTGAGCTCTTACCTTTGTTCCAGCTGTTCTGATGACGCTTTTATTTTCTTTTCAGGAAAATTTTGAATTGTCGGGTCATCAGTGCTATCTAATCCTCTTCCTCCCCTGCAGAGCTTTCACTTTCTGA
>NW_021477643.1:0-907 GCF_001605985.2 Dendrobium catenatum | reverse complement strand
AATTAGAGTTGAAACACCTTTTACGGACTGGACAGTATAAGAACGTGACTTAACACAACTTAATGCCAAATGCTTAAATAGTTTCTTTTGTGCTTTAAAATCTGAAGACTACATGCGGATTTCTACTTACAAAAGTGGAAATGACATATGGGATAGACTTTGTATTACATATGAGGGGACTAATGAGGTTAAACAATCTAGACTTAATATATTGTTACATGATTATGATCTGTTTCACATGAAACCAAATGAATCAATTTCTGAAATGTACACAAGATTCACACAAATTGTCATCTCTTTGCATGCTTTAGGTAGGAAGTTAACTAATGCTGAAATGGTTAATAAAATTTTGAGATGCTTGCCTACTGCTTATGATGCTAAAATTACTGCAATTACAGAGTCTAAAGATTTAAACATATATTCCATTGATAATCTTCTTGGTTAGCTAATTGCATACGAGCAAGGAGTTAGCCAAAGAAAGATTGATGCAGGTGAACCTCGAAGGGAGAAGAATATTGCATTGAATGTGGAAGAGTCTGAAAGTGAGAATTCACAACCTGAGGATGAAGATGACATTGCTTTAATGACAAGACAATTCAAAAACTTTCTGAAGAGAAAGCAAAAGAGACGCCAACAATGGAATAGAGGTAAGTTCAATAGAAATACAAAATTTTCTAATGAAGTTATTTGCTATTAATGCATGAAACCTGGACATGTTAAGACTGATTGCCCATTACTCAAAGCCAATCCTAGCAAGGAGAAAGTAGAGGAAAAATCATTTGTGAAAAAGGGAAAAAAGAAGTTTCAAAGAGCTTTTTGGGCGGACTCAACTTCAGATTCATCGGAAACAGAGAAAGAAGAGAAAGTTATAAATTTATGCTTAATGGCTGACATACTTGATCATTCA
>NW_021477642.1:0-1384 GCF_001605985.2 Dendrobium catenatum | reverse complement strand
TTTAAACTAAATTTATGAAATTTAAATTTAATCAAGACTAATTTTGATGAGAATTTATTATGTTATAAGTAGATATGAAAATTTATTATGTTATAAAAATAAAAATATAGAGATTTACATACATATAATTCAAAATTATACTATTTAGATATTTAACATCTAAAACTTACTGCTTAGGCTTCATTTGGGATGGATTTCTTACAGCTTCTTAAAACGGTTTTTTAGTACAAAAATTAAAAATTTTTGTACTAAAAAGCCGTTTTAAGAAATAGAAAAAAATCATCCCAAACGAAGCCTCAGGGTATGTTTAGTGTGGTTGTAGCTTTCGATAAATGTAGTTGTCTAGTTGTTGTGGGTAAATATTTTTTTTTCGAAAGCTATTGTGCATACTATTTATATTTTTATTTTAAAAAAATCCAAGCATTAGCTTTCTTATATCGACTATGCCATAGCAAATCTGGTTGCAAATAGCTTCTCATCATAAATTTTTTTTAAAGATATTAAGTAAACACTAGCAAACATCAATATAATAGTGATTTGTACTGTAGAGCAGTGAAAAAGTTATCCCAAAATAAGCCTTTGATCTACCACTCTATTAATCTTGTCATAAGCAAAAAAAATGACGAGAACGTAGCAGTGGGGATCTTGCTAGGGAAGGGCATCAACAAGATCAGTGGCATGTAAAGTCCTTCGATGATGAAGAAGAGGAGAAGAAGTCACGATGAGATATAAGATATCTTCGGGGGAACTAGGAATGCCATCAACTTGATTGAAAAAGAAATGCAATATATTTTAAATATTTAAAAGTTGTTTGAATAAGGGTAAACTAAATTCAAGTTATTATTATTTTTGTTTGTTTTGAAATAAAATGAATGTAATGTAAAGTTCAAAAATAGTGATGGTTAGTGGCTGACAATGACGATGTAGGCTGACAATGGAGCTGTGGGGCAGACACTGACGACGACGATGTGTGGTGGCTGTGGTGATCGATGGTGGGTGGTGGTTGCCGGTGGTGGGCGACGGCAGCCGATGGCAATGACAATGAGTTTGTAGTGTATTTAAAAATTGTCAAAATCAGAGGTATTCAAAATATACCAAATTTAAACTATATAGTTTATTCCAAATTTACCTAAATCTTATAATGCATCATTTTTAATTCAAACAAAACACTAATACTCTCAAAATCTCTACAATTGGAATCATTTACACTCATTTTACTTAAAACTAAACATCCCTATAGTGCAAAAGAAATGTACTATATTTGAAATATTTTATTGTTCTTTAGTTGGGTGTAAAATAAAAGCATAGATTTAATTTTTTTTTGTTTGGTTTAATGTAATATGATTTTATTATTAGGCCCAACAACGATGGTTGACGGTGGGCT
>NW_021477641.1:0-1436 GCF_001605985.2 Dendrobium catenatum | reverse complement strand
CTCTCTCTCTCTCTCTCTCTCTCTCTCTCTTTCTCTCTCTCTCTCCCTCTCTCTCTCTTTCTCTCCTCAAGATCTTCTCAGGTCAAGGCAGCAGCAAAAGATGTTCAAAAATGTTAAACAAGAGCTCTTAAATAGAAGAACTTCAAAGGAGCTCATTAATTAAAAATTGCCAACAATATCGTCTAGGACGATATGTAAATTGTCCTGGCCGATCAATACAATTTCCATGAGATCGGCCAGAGCATCGACCTGTATGAAAACTGGACGATTAAAAATTGGCTTGATCGTCCAGGCTGATCTCACGATCGTCCCGTCTGATCAATTCAAATTAGAGGAAAATCATCCACAGCATCGCCCTGAATTCAAGCTGTCCGATCTCGATCTTCCAGTACATCGCCCTGAATTTGTGCTGGCTAATATTTATCGTCCAGAAGTAACTAATGTTTTTGAATAGATCATCCTGGCCGATCCTGCGATCATCCAGGATGATATGATCGTATCAATCATCCATAATTACCTCCTTGATTGTATGATCATTTAAGGCATAATTGTGAATATCGTCCTAGCCATTTACCAAAAATACAGAATACCTTAATTGTTTATGGCAACAATTTCTTTCTATTTTGAGCTTATCATCCTGGTCGATATAAGTATCGTCCAGGACGATCAGTTAATGACGACTGCCTTAATTAAGAATCCTGAAAAGTATATCTGTTTTAAACTCGATCGTCCAGGCCAATATAAATATCGTCCTAGCCGATGTGAGTAAAAACAAAAATTCTAAGTCTCTCAAGTGTGTGTGTGTGTAGGGTTACTTAGCATTAGTCTCTTTGAACATTATAAATAGAATCAAGAAGAGAAAAAGCAAAGTACAGACTGACTCAACCCTAACCTACGAAATCTTGAACTGGCTTTGTTTGTTCGTCTGATCTTCAATTCCTAAAAAGTTAAAAGTAACAGGCAGTCCAAGAGAATCAATAGTGTTTGTCAATCATCAAAATATAAGTCATGAAAATAGATTTGTAACAATGTTAACTCAAATAATAATTGTTTTGCCATCATCAAAAAGGGGGGGATTGTTGAGATTATTCTAACTTAGTTTTTCGATTGTTGGTGTTCTTGCAACAAATATGTTTTTTATAATTCCAAATATTTTTGGTTTAATTACAATTTTTCCTAACAAATTTTGAAAGTATTGTTTTGTTGTTTGTGTGCACTAATATTTCAGTAAAATTATGCTCCATATTGATGAATAATTTAAATTAGAATAGATTAAGATTCATTGTAAATGGAGTTTGTATTTTTAATTTAATTGGGCCTAAGAGAGTGTGATGGTAATTGAGTAACAATGCGCACACAGACTGGAGAGTAATTAAAATTTTTAATTTTTAAATTGATAGTGTTGTGGATCTATGGCTTATGATTTTGATGATAGC
>NW_021477640.1:0-234 GCF_001605985.2 Dendrobium catenatum | reverse complement strand
TTCTTTGAGGAGGGAGCAGAAGTGATTAAATCAGACTACCAGCATGACTTAAATCCTAAGCTAGGAAAGTTAGAACCTTTAAACGTCGACAACTTAGCCCATCCCGATCCTAGTCTCCTCGAGGATAACTCTTTGGATAAAGTATGTCTGGATGATGGTAATGTGATCTCGAAAGAAGCCAATCTGACTTTGAACATGATGAATTTAAATTCGGAAGATCCTGATTTAGTTGTA
>NW_021477639.1:0-305 GCF_001605985.2 Dendrobium catenatum | reverse complement strand
TAGTGTATAGTGAGTATAATACTTATACATAGTATGTATAAACTTATACATAATATGTATAATACTTGTACATATTGTATATAAACTTGTACATAGTGTGTATATTATTTATAGATAATATGTATAAACTTCAATATAGTATGTATAATGCTTATATAAATTTATACGTAGTGTGTATAATACTTATATAGTAGTAGGTACAATGCTTATATTTAGTTTGTATAAACTTGTTGATATTGTATATAAACTTATTCAGAGTGTGTAATACTTATGAAAAGTTTGAATAATGATTGTACTTAGATTGT
>NW_021477638.1:0-412 GCF_001605985.2 Dendrobium catenatum | reverse complement strand
ACTTAGCCGACCTCCACCGTCAAACAATCAAACGGTTTGATAACCTAGAGCAAGGTAGGACGGACCCATCGCTCTACACCTCTTCAAGATCCCCTTCATCAAAGGATAGAAAAAGGGCACTAAGAGACATAGAGATAAAGGATAGAGTGGACAAATGGATAAAGGCTAATGAAGTTTTCAATCTCCCAATCACTGTGCAAATCAAAGAGGAACCTAAGGTGATCAAAGAAGAACATGAAGAAGAAGATGGATTGATTGACAAGGAGGCTAATGAAGAGGAAGTACTCGCTATTGATCATGTCATCGGAGCTATTGCAGCTGGTAATGTTGTTGTCCTAAAGCCATCAGAAATTGCTCCATCCAACAATGGTCAAACTTGCATCGGACCCGATTATATCATTACAACAAAATC
>NW_021477637.1:0-307 GCF_001605985.2 Dendrobium catenatum | reverse complement strand
TTAAAACTGTCCCCTACATTGAACCGCCATGTTTTTCATCCAGAAGAACTCCAAGTTCGTACAGACGAAGTTCATTAAAAAACTACCTTATCCACTCACTCGTTTTTTCATTTTTTCCGCACAGTTACTTAAAAATTTCATCCCGGACGATCTGAGGATCGTACAGACGAACTTAAAAACTGAAAAAAAAAACTACGCGAATAATTTTTTAAAATTTGACAGTTTCACGCATTCCAACACATCATCCCGTACGATGATTTTTCATCCCGGACGATCTTCTTTCAAAATTTTTATTTTTGTATTTTTA
>NW_021477636.1:0-230 GCF_001605985.2 Dendrobium catenatum | reverse complement strand
AGTGAGATTCCTATGAGAGGAATCGAAGTCTTCACCGGCCATAGGATGGGTCCGGGCTCGTGATTTGAAGTCCCTTTAGAGAAGAGCAAAGAATCACCCGTCAGTCTTTGGAAGAGTTCAAGGATCGCGATTTTTATTTTCTATCTTTCGTTTCTATCTTTGTTTTTCTTGGTTCCTTCTTGTTGTGTCATCATCTACCTCCGTCCACCATCGTCGTCCCCATTTCCACC
>NW_021477635.1:0-314 GCF_001605985.2 Dendrobium catenatum | reverse complement strand
CATTGTTTGTAGGTAATTAAAAGTTAGATATGAAATGAAATGGTTCGTTGTTTTTGAATTCCAAGCAGAGGATTCAGAATTAGTTGACAAAGCCGCAAGGTCCATTGGTAATAAAAGAGGTATCGGATGTAACTCTTAAGATGATCAAGCATGTGGAAGGCAAAGGTAAGTCTATTGCTGAGGAGGTGGGTAAAGTTACTCTTAGAAGTGCGAAAACATTTGTAATTTCATTTGATTCAGCTACGTCATCATCTAGAATGAAATTTTTTGTTACCTAGTTTGGGAATTCAAATGCAATCCATGGACTTAGTCAC
>NW_021477634.1:0-433 GCF_001605985.2 Dendrobium catenatum | reverse complement strand
GTTTAAAAACTGTTGATAATCTTGCCAAAAGGAACATTCTGATTCATTCGATTTGCCATTTTTATTGTTTTGAGATGGAAACCACTGCTCATTGTTTCTTTCAATGCGACTACATGTTTACTGTTATTTCTACCCTCCTCCCTTTGCTACAAAGCTTCCTTCTTAGACCGTCTCTGCTGCAAGTGTTTTGAATTCTTAGAGGGGAATCACTTACTTAAGAATGAGGGGAAGGATTTTTGCTACTTTGTTACTTGTTGCACTGTCTACTATTTGTGGAGGGATCGTAATGCTAGACGTTACAACAACGCTAATATTTCTGCCACTAGCTCTATCAGGAAAATTTCTAATGTTATACTTGCCAAGGCCAAGTTTTGGAAACATTTTGATGAATTGCATATTGCGTTTCCACACTGCTTCTCTACCTCTTAGCGCC
>NW_021477633.1:0-297 GCF_001605985.2 Dendrobium catenatum | reverse complement strand
ATTCTAACTTCTGTACAAGAGGAGGGGCACCGAATTAAGTAGGAAAAGTCAAATAATTAAAAATAGTGGAAAGCCTCAACTGTTAGAAAGAAAGAGGGAAAAAACATGCAAGTTTCCCCCTAGCCTCGGGGGATATTTATAGTATTTTTGGAGAAAAAGAAAAGGTTATGAAAGTTTCCAGAATTTAAAAAAAAAATTCATTTTTTTTTGAATTTTCAAATTTTTTCAAGAATTTTTTAGAAATTTATATTTTTAAAGAATCAATGTGGTTCCCACCACAAAATTTAAAAATGCCAA
>NW_021477632.1:0-304 GCF_001605985.2 Dendrobium catenatum | reverse complement strand
TAAAGCACAGAGCCAGTGTTCAAGCCCGAAGAAAGGTGCATTTTTATTTTCAGTAAATTTCAATTATTTTATTATTATTTATTAAAAGTACTCTATCCCTATTTTCTTCTCTTTATTGACATGAACTACGAGGAACGATACCGGTCGAGGGAACAAAAGGACAAGCAGCTAATGACGTCAGTCGCCTCTATCCAACCGGGTAGAGGTGCTATGGGCGGAACCACTGGGTCATAGCCCCCGGTGACTGTGAGTATTCTAAAACTTAGAAAAACCTTTAGGGGCCCCTTGATGTGGTGTGCGCGAA
>NW_021477631.1:0-305 GCF_001605985.2 Dendrobium catenatum | reverse complement strand
CTACCTCACAGTCGTCATAGACTATGTCAATGTCATACCCGTAAAAAGGCTCCATCAAAAGTATCGTGCTATAATACCAACAACAAAGTCAAAGGCCTCTTCAATAAGTGTTTGAGCAGATATGACTTTGAGGAGGAGTTTGAGAATGCTTGGGCTGAATTGATCATATAAGGGAACCTCCAAGATCATGTTTAGTTGCAGGATCTTTATAGGATAAGGAATAAGTGGTCAACAGCCTTAAATAAGGATTGTTTTAGCATGGACATTCTATCCACACAGCGTAGCGAGTCTACTAATAATGTGTG
>NW_021477630.1:0-316 GCF_001605985.2 Dendrobium catenatum | reverse complement strand
ACACTATTGGATGAGTTTGATGAATTAAACAAATAACATGAACTATTAAAATTATCCCATACTGAACTTGAAAATAATTTTAAAATATTTATGGATGAATCTGATAGTATAGAATATTATTTAAAAGTTAACAATGCTATTTTAGAAAGTGTTAACTCATTTTTTAAAGCTAAATTAAAAGCACTTGATAAAAATAGGATTCCACTTACACCTGAACAATTTTTCAATCCTGATCAAAAGCTAAAAATTTTAAAACCTAGGAAAAGACAATTTAACTCACATAGATTGATAAATCCTTTTTCTAGAGTCAAATGTT
>NW_021477629.1:0-274 GCF_001605985.2 Dendrobium catenatum | reverse complement strand
TCATTGTTTTCTCTTCCTCGCCACTCCATTCCACTCATCCGACCACCCCTCCTCTCTCTCTAATTTTCTCCTGCAGCCGACCCTCCAAGAAAATTCCCCTGAACCACCGATTCCCTGCTTGAACCCGCCTTCCCCTTCCTCTGCCGCCAATCCCAAACTCCCTGCACCCGCCTCCCTTGCCGCCTGCTGTGCCAGCCGCTGGCCACAGCCAAGCCGCCACAGCCAGCAGCCGGTCCGCCTCTTCCCTGGGGAGATCCCGCCGTCCAGTCTTTCC
>NW_021477628.1:0-459 GCF_001605985.2 Dendrobium catenatum | reverse complement strand
ATCCGTTCACATGACTCTAGGCCTTCCTACAGACCTTATGGTAATTCCACCCCTCACACCCCCACTACCCAGCCGACTCCAGGGAGCACCACCCGACCCTCGTCTGGTCCCCCTACTCCCCATCCTGATGTTAGAAGTAAGCCTCCCACTCCGGATACTCCTCGATCTAACCCAGGGACCAAATGCTTTAGATGTCAGGGTACGGGCATATTGTCTCTCAGTGCTCTAGTCCCTATAAAGTCACGATTATCGAAGAGATCACTAAAGAGGAATTTGAGCCCGAAGCCGATCAGATTCACCAAGTAGACAACGACGGTGAATTCTTTGAGGAGGATGACGACACTGCTGTCATCTAGTACATCCAAAAAATTGACACTTCTCCCACCTGTGTGGTGAGAATGTGAGATGTGCACTGTCACAATCCGTTACCACCGACGACTGGCGTAGGACTGCGATCTT
>NW_021477627.1:0-289 GCF_001605985.2 Dendrobium catenatum | reverse complement strand
AGATTGAAGGAATTGATTTTGAGGAGACTTTTTCCCCTGCAGCTAGACTTGAAGCAATTAGGATTTTGCTAGGCTTTGTCTATTTTAGAGGATTTAAATTATTTCAAATGGATGTAAAAAATGTCTTTTTAAATGAGGTAATTCAAAAAGATGTTTTTGTAGAATAACTACTATGTTTTGAAAATTATAAATATCAAAATCATATTTTCAAGTTAAAAAAGGCATTATATGGATTATAATAGGCACCTAGTGCTTGGTATGAGAGATTGAGCACCTTCATACTTGAAAG
>NW_021477626.1:0-263 GCF_001605985.2 Dendrobium catenatum | reverse complement strand
CGCCGATGTCAAACCCTAACCCTAATTTCTCAATTAGGGAAGATGGAGCAAGCCAACCGGGGGAAGCCATGCAAGCACCACCGCACATCTCGCGCCAAGAGCCTTGGTCAAGGGAAGGGTGGGAGGCATCCGGCGTGGGTGGTGCACCGTGGGAGGGGGCCGCCGGCCAAGGGGGAGGAGCCGTACGTGACCCTCACGGTCCGTATGGAGGGTGGCTGATGAGATCGGGAGGAGTGCAAGAGATGGGTCGCACCAACTGGGAG
>NW_021477625.1:0-354 GCF_001605985.2 Dendrobium catenatum | reverse complement strand
TCATTATAAATAATTTAAATTTAAGCTAATTATCAATTAATCTTTTTTAAATATTAATTAACGTTATATTCTTAATTAATATTAATTGACATAATTAAATTAAATTAATTTATTGTGGCAATATCTGTCCATCACTGCTTCCTATAGCCGCAGGTTTGCGAGGGCTGCTTTTCCTCTTCTCCAGCTGTTCATTTCTCTTCGACTTCGCCGGCATCCCGTAAGAGGTAAGTGTTTTGAACGAGTCGGTAAATAACTTCTTCACCTCCTTCGACGACGTTACTTCCTCTCGGATCCGTAGTCACGCCTCCTCGCTGTTCTTCTGTTGCGTCGAAAGAAAAGTAGCCTTCTTTCTTC
>NW_021477624.1:0-247 GCF_001605985.2 Dendrobium catenatum | reverse complement strand
GGGTGTAAGGGACGTCATTTAGACACTCAGTTAGGCTTACTTAGACTCACTACAGGGTGTAGAAAAAATTTGGACAGCAAATCAAACAGTTGGTTAAGAAGCCTAGGTGTTTAGGATGAGTTTTGGGATGGTTAAGGACAGAAGGGCAGCACCAAAACACTCTAAAACTAAGTTCCTAAAGGCTCCAAAGGTTGCAGGAAATAAAAGGGAAGCAAGCTAAAGGATGGACAAAGTTATCTAAGCTATT
>NW_021477623.1:0-282 GCF_001605985.2 Dendrobium catenatum | reverse complement strand
CTAGTAAAACCCTAATTTCTTCAAGTCTAGTTACAGGAGCATAAGTCTCCTCAAAATCAATTCCTTCAATTTGATTAAACCCCTTAGGAACTAATTTAGACTTATTTCTAATGACTACTCCTGAGTCATTCATTTTATTTTTGAATACCCACTTGGTTCCAACAATACTTTAATATTTTGGCCTTGAAGTTAATTCTCAAATTTTATTTCTTACAAATTGATTCAACTCTTCTTGCATGGTCAATATCCAAAATTCATTAGAAAATGCTTGATCTACATTAG
>NW_021477622.1:0-1923 GCF_001605985.2 Dendrobium catenatum | reverse complement strand
CCAGTTTAAGGCGCGTCGATAATTTCTTTCCGGCGCATGATTTGCGCCGGAAATTTCTCCGGCGCCTGGCGCCGTTTCTTTTTATGTGACAAAATGCAACTAACTTTAAAGTAGGTGTTGATTACTCAGATCACTTTAAGAAAATCATAAAGATAAATTCAAAATTTGGAGCATATGTAGAAGATTGAAATGGAGGTTTTAGATGATCCAAAATCAATGTTATCTTTATAGTTATTTATTTATTTATTTATGCAATTCAATTTGGTCTATTGGATGAGAATTTTGGCTGCTAAACAAGAGGTCTTGAATTTGAGTCTTACGTACGTAAGTGATGTGCGTGTAAGTTTGTCTTAATTAACCTAAATGTCTAATATAGATTGTTAAGTTTAAGGCTTTGACGTAGCTTACCTTGATCTGTTAGTTGATAATTTTAATTGTCAACCAAGAGGTTTAGGGTTTGAGTCTTGTGTATGTGTGTGTCCATTTGTCTTAATTGGCCTACATGTCTCAAAAAAAAAAAAGTTTATTAAGTTTGAGGATTTGACACGGCTCATCTGGGTTTATTGGTTGGGAGTTTTGACTAACAACTAAGAGGTGTTGGATTCGAATCTTACATATGTGATGTGTGTGAGTGAGTTTGCCTTAATTATCCAAAAAAAAGTTTATTTTGAGACTTTGTATATGCTATATGTGTAAATTAATAATTAAATTTGTTAAGAAAATCTCAAAAAATAATTTGTTAAAATAGAATTTTGGCAGCTTAATGTTGATTTTTGTCAAATTCTCAACGATTTGATTGTGGCATGTGCAAATATTGGGATTTGATGGTTAAAAAATTATAGTGAGGGTTGGTTTTATAAATAATCAAAATTTAAGTGCTATATTATGTTATTACCCTTATATATATCTTTATCTATAAATAATTAATTGAGCCATTAATCAGATTTTCCATCACCAAAACAAATTTCAAATTTAATCCAAATTAGCATATTGGCCCATCTTTTTTATGTTTGATTTATTTCAGAATGATAGTTATTATTAGATGATGATAAAGAGATGGTTTTCTTCAAAAAATAAAAAAGAATAATAAAAAAAAGTTCAAATGCATCAAATTTCTTCAAGGATGAAAATCTCAACAAAATAAAATTGGGATTTTTACATACATAGCACTTAAAACTATGTTATTTACTCATTTAACACCTAAAGTTTTTTACTTACACACATACCACTTAAAACTATTTCTCATTTCTAAAAAATCACTCCGTCCCTCTCTCCGTGAAATCCCGCTGGCTTCACTTCGCAAGGCCCTCCACGCCGGAGTTCCGACGATCGGGCCTGTCAGAAGCAATTATGCAACGCCGGCTTCACCATTGAGTGGCATTGGCTTTTCCATTGCACCCACTCTGCTTCGTCTTTTAATCCTCTCTCCTCTTAATCCCCTTCAATCCTCCGATGAGTCTCCGTCGTCGCCGCCGGCGAGGAGCTTCCGGTACCGCTCATAGACCTCGCCGGATTTCTCTCAGGCTCGCCGGAATCTGCCGCCGAAGTCGTCCTCCTCGTCGGCGAAGCCTGCTCCTCATATGGCTTCTTCCAGGTCATAAATCACGGAATCCCGTCTAAGCTCCTCGCCGCTGCTCACCGTTCCGTCGAATCCTTTTTCTCCATGTCACTCAAAGAGAAATAGAGAGCTCAGCGAAAGTCTGGCGAAAGCTGCGGCTACACCAGCAGCTTCACCGGCCGATTCTCCTCAAAACTCCCATGGAAAGAAACACTTTCCTTTCGTTTCTCCCCTTACTCCACCGTCGTTCTCGAATACTTTGCCAACAATCTCGGCAAGGATTTTCGACATTTCGGGTTGGTTGGCATTACGTATAACACACACACATGCTGATCATATGTTTCCTTTTTGTTTTTTGACATTAA
>NW_021477621.1:0-218 GCF_001605985.2 Dendrobium catenatum | reverse complement strand
AGATTTGACTATGAGTACTGTCTGAATTTTTCTAGTTTTTTTTTTTTTGGAAAATTAGAGGCAAAGCCTAAATTTCATTAAAAGAAGAAGATAATTATATGTGTAAAAAATTTCAAAATCGAGGAAACTCCCTCAACGGTGACGAAAATGCTCAACAACAAAGAGCAAAAAGAAAATTACGCATGTCAAAAATAAACTCCTAAAAAATCAGGAGCCCC
>NW_021477620.1:0-1175 GCF_001605985.2 Dendrobium catenatum | reverse complement strand
AAGAGGTTCCTGGAGTTACCTTTTTAGATGAAGATTTTCTCTTGAGAACCGCTGACCATAACTGTCCCCTTTACATTACTGTAGATGTGGGAAATTTTAAGTTATCAAGAGTCCTCATTGATCTGGGTCCATCGGTCAACATAATGAACATAAAAACTCTCGCATACCTCAGAGTTGATACTAGCAAGCTCTCAACCGATAGCTTGGTGCTTCGTGGGTTCAATGAAAGGGGCGAGAGGGCTTTAGGTTCAATCACCTTGCTCTTACAAATATGAGACTTAAAAACTGAAGCTAAGTTTCATATAATTGATTCGGCGACATCCTTTAATGCCCTTTAAGGTAGACCTTGGATTCATGAATATATAATAGTTCCATCTACCCTTCACCAATGCATCAAGTACCAATGAGATGGCATTGAACACGTGATTAAGGGTGATCTGCAACCATTTTCGATTCAAGAAATCGGGATCTACGAAGTTGCTACATATTTTGTTCCAAAAGGGTCCTCGTCCCGCTCTAAGTTAGAGATCAAAATTGAGGAGAAATTGATTAGACAAAAGTCCAATCAAGAGAAAGAAAAAGAAAATTTTGTTGATCAAGAAATGATACAATTAAGTAGTGAAGACGACTCTGACATCGTTGTCCTTAGGCCTCCAAACACATTACCTCAAAGAGGTGGGAGGATGGCCTTAAGGGCACGAGGTTGAGGCTGTGCTTCATCAGAGAGGAGAACAACACCTGTTTATATTGATTTGGAATCAAATTCTGACATTGAGTCCAAGGACCAAGGTGCTGCCTTCTCCCTCAATTATAAAAATACAAATACTTCTCCAAAATTTGATCTCACCTTAGAGGAGGACAGTGAAATTGAGTAAGATATTGTGAAGGTGAAAAGTGACGAGCCTGAATTGACAATGTACGAAAAGCTCAGTAGAAGGATTGAGGCTCTTTCTCTGACCCCACTGTCAGCTGGCAGGATTGCCAGGTTAGAAGTTAAAGTGGCCCCCAACTTGAACGGCGAAGTAAAGAAAGTCCATAAGTTCTTTCCTGGCTCCTCCTCCGCAAGGGATGAAAGTGATGTAACTCTTGAGGAGGCAGATTCTAATGAATTAATGGAATTACCTTTCGACTACTTCCCTATTTGTGTGAAAAATACTATCTCTAAAGGTTCTGTA
>NW_021477619.1:0-282 GCF_001605985.2 Dendrobium catenatum | reverse complement strand
GGTATACCAAAACTAGAATTTACTAAGGACCACCTTTATGATGCATGTCAATAAGGAAAATAAGTAAAGTCCTCTTTTAAGTCTAATAAGGATCTTAGGACTAGTAAACCATTGGAAATTCTTCACATGAATCTTTTTGGACCAGTAGGAACTGTAAGTCTAGGAGGGAAGGTATAGGAATTTGTTATAGCGGATGATTTCTCAAGATTCACTTGGTTTAGATTTCTATTTCATAAGAGTGAATAATTTGAGAAATTTAGAAATTTTTTGACTTGGATTCAA
>NW_021477618.1:0-312 GCF_001605985.2 Dendrobium catenatum | reverse complement strand
TGATTCAATTCTTCTTGCATGGCTAAGATCCAGAATTCATCAAATAAGGCTTTATTTAAGTTAGTGGGTTCCGACATTGAAATGAAAGCACAGTGGTTTACCTCTTTTTTAAGTCCATGCCTTGTTCTAACACCTTCAGATGGGTCTCCTAAGATCAATTCTTTAGGATGACTCAAAGAATATCTCGATTCTCTAGGTAATGTGTTTTTAGATTCTATTCTTTCTTCCAAATTTGTAGATTCTAATCCTTGGGTGACTTCTACAGCCTCCTCTTTTTCTACCTTAAACCCTCCAGAATTATCATATTCATCA
>NW_021477617.1:0-244 GCF_001605985.2 Dendrobium catenatum | reverse complement strand
TCAGAAATAGATTCATTGGGTTTCATGCAAAGTAATTAATAGTCATGTAATGAGATATTCAATCTAGATTGCTTTACTTCATTAGTTCATTCATAAGTAATCCAAAGTCTATCCCAAATATCCTTTCCACTTTTGTAAGTGGAAAGTCATATGTAATCTTTAGACTTAAGTTCACAAAAGAAACTATTTAAGCATTTAGAATTTAAATAGTCAGCAATGGGTGTTTCAACTCTAATGCCATTTA
>NW_021477616.1:0-410 GCF_001605985.2 Dendrobium catenatum | reverse complement strand
AAGATGTAAGATGATAAATAAGGTTTAATTTCAAAGTCCAATTTTTAATTTGATATAGATTTTGATTAAAAAATGCACTAATCCCATTAAAGAAATGTAATGGAGAGACATAATCATGAATTTTCTTCCTTTAATAGTTTAGAGAAGTCAATCACTATTTAGTTATAATTTTAAGTAAAAAAAGAGGTAAAATTTTCATTTTAAATAAAAATGTGATTTGAAAGAAGTGAATTGATTCTCCAACGTAAATACAATGTGAAATGTGATTTGTATGTGTTGATCAGAAATAAATCACAAAAATATACATTGAAAATAAAAAAGATTTAAAATAAAACTATAAAAAAAGAAACAACATAGAAAATAAAAATATTACTGGCAAACAAAAAATAAAATAAAGAACATACATGCAT
>NW_021477615.1:0-460 GCF_001605985.2 Dendrobium catenatum | reverse complement strand
CAGGACATACCGCTGGAAACTGCTGGCATCGTCAAAATCTTAATTATGCCCCTCCCACGAACTCTCGGGCTCTCTCCGCTCAACAGCACCTCGCGGTTACGAACGACTGGATTCTTGACTCCGGCGCTTCATCCCACCTCACCTCCGATGCTGCGAACCTTCAACAATCCATGCCTTACAATGGATATGATTCCATTTCTGTTGCCAATGGCAGCAATATGTCCATTCAAAACTCGGGACAAGGCTTGCTGCCGCTTCCCGAGTCTCAGCGTAAGCTCTATCTGAAACAAATCTATCATGTTCCGTCTTTAAATCACAATTTACTTTCTGTCTCTAGCTTAGCATCTGATAATAACATCTCTGTCTGTTTTACTCCTAACGAGTTTATCATTAAGAGTTTACAGGACAACAGGGTTCTTCTTTGGGGCCCGAAGCTCCATGGACTATACCACATTAAAAC
>NW_021477614.1:0-466 GCF_001605985.2 Dendrobium catenatum | reverse complement strand
ATAAGAAGCATATTGAACTAACTGAAATGCATGAAACATTGAAAACCACTCATGTTGAACTAGAAGAAGCCTTTCATAGGTTAGATAAACTTGCATTTGAAGTAGATCACAGTGAGCATTGGTTAAAATTAGAAGTTCATGGATTGACATATCAAAACAATATCTTTCAAGAAAGAATCAAAGAATTAGAAAATGAAATTGCATCACTCACATCAGGCCAACCTAGAAAACCACTAACACAGCATGCATCACAAAACTTTAGGAAGAGGCACCACCACCCACATAGATTAGTAAACCCATTTCCTGGTGTTAGGTGTTTCTCTTGTGGCATGTTAGGTCACATAGCCCGCATATGCATAATTCACCGTAGAACACACTTAGTATGGAGACCTAAACTACATCCATCACAGCATAGCATGCATACATCTCATTCATACAAGCATAAGGAGGAACACTTGGGTTCCCA
>NW_021477613.1:0-1106 GCF_001605985.2 Dendrobium catenatum | reverse complement strand
TATCAATATCAAAGGTCTGGAGGAGATCAAAGGGTTTGGAGGAAGCTTTAAGATCAAATTCCACTAGGTGATAGGTATAGTGGCATAAGTCGTAAATGTTTGAAGGTTTTGTAGCATTTAGATTTCAATTCAATTTCTAGGGTTAAGGATATCAAATTGAGCTCAAACTTGGATGGTTGACCTAAGAGACATGTCTTATCAATATGAAATTGATAGACTCTGAATCAGGGGTCAGTTGACTAGGTTTTGAAGTCTTTAAACAAACACTATTGTGGGTCTCCGCAAGGATTCTGCTTAAGTGGTTCGAATGCAAAGAGTACGATCGCACTATCCCGTAAGACAAAATGGTCGTAAGACTTTATATTCGACACAAGCAGGCCGATGGAAGAGCAGATGGAGTTATATATACGATTAGCCATGGAGGATAGTGGCTTTCACCTACCAACCTCGATGGATAATAATATACATAACCCAAAAGTTTATGAGATTTCTCCCATTCGATACATCAGCTCGAATGGGATTTATTTGATTGTGGGGATTGGTTTCTTATGGGTTCAATCCCCCGTAGTTAATTACATCTTAAACCTCGGTTTAAGAAAACTCTCGATTAAGGACGTTAGATTATCTTCTCTAATGGGTTTAGCGCAATGGAATTTCTAGGTTTTCCTAATCAAAGGGGAAGAAGGTCCCAACTTGGTTCAATCAATCACACGTGATTCAGTCAATATCCGATAGGCTTGAAGAAGTGGAAACTGGAGAAAAGAAAGAGACAACACATCTCAGACATGCATGAGAGAAAGAGGGAGGTGGTGTCATCTGCGTGACGTGGATGGGTAGGATTTATAGCTTTCAGAAGAAAGGAAAGCTTGCCCACCAATAAGGTGTATAGTGGTTCACTCGTACCACTCACCTTTAGACCCTAAATCTATAAAAGTTGTAGTATCGTACATACGATACTAACATCTATGACCTAACTAGTGCAATCATGGACTTACTCCTCGCCTGAAAGAGGAAGCCAGCTAAAACCACCTAATCGTATAAAATCCATGTTGTCCAGTCCATATGAAAAATAGGAGGGTAGTTTAGACATTGGAATTCGGGATCGA
>NW_021477612.1:0-1495 GCF_001605985.2 Dendrobium catenatum | reverse complement strand
CAAAAACCCCTTAACCCTCCCAGAGGTAGAAGCTCGAGCCGCAGACCCAGAGAAGATATTGCTGCTCCTAAAAGCATCCTCCCCACCACGGCAGAACCGAGCTCTAGACCAGAAACTTCTGCGATAGGCTCTCTCAAAGCTCCTCCAAATATTCCTAACATTCCCAATCTCAACTGCCCCAATGAGGAACTCTCGTCTTCTGAGTCCTCAAACCCTCCCATCCTCTCTTCCCCTCCTCTTAAAGCTAAATCTCCAGTTGTTCAGTCCTCAAACAAATTCTCTGCCTTACAAGATAACCCAGATCTGGACTCTGACCTTCCAGTCCATGTCACCCAGGATAAGGAACCCCCGATCAATCTGTCATTTGGCATTTCTGAGGATGTTCTGAAAGTCCTCCCTAATGCTACTTCCCAGTCCTCCAACCAAGGCCCCCCTGATAAGGGAACTCTAAAACAAGTTAGCACAAGAGGGAAAGGCTCCAAAAGGAGCAACAATTCTAAATCCTGATGACCATTCCACCCATTGGTGTGTGGAATATCAGGGGCTTTAACAGCCCTGATAAGGTTAATGGAGTTAAGAAGTTGGTTAGGGACCATAATTTAGCTATGGTCTGTCTATTGGAGAATCGTATTCTTCATCGTAATCTTAACGACCCTTGGTTCATTAACTGTCATGAGATTTTTAATAATGAAAATAGCTGCAATAATTTTCACCTTGCCTCTCCGGGGAGAATCTGGATTAAATGGAATTCTGATAGAATTAATTTTGAGCCTCTATTTTTTTCCAGTCAAATGATTTCTGGGAAATTATCTGTCGCTGCTCTTGATCCTGTTTTTATCTCTATTATCTATGCCTCTAATTCTCATGAGGAAAGAACCATATTATGGGAGGACATCAGAAAGCTCAATCCTCTTAATAATCATCCATGGATAGTCACTGGGGATTTTAATTGTTGTCGTTTTATCTCTGAAAAAGCTGGGGGTAATCCTATCACGGTTGATAGAATGGGTCAATTAAACTCCATGATCTTTGACACAGCCCTCACGGATCTTACTTCCACTGGCATTTTCTTCACCTGGAGCAACCAAAGAACTGACAACCCCATTAGCATTAAGCTGGATAGAACCCTAGTCAATGATAAATGGATAGCTTCCTATCCTAACTCATATTATAAGGTTCTGAGCACCTCTATTTCTGATCATTCCCCGCTTATCATTAATACTGGTAAACACATTATGTATGCTCACCGTTTCATGTTCAAGAATTACTGGACCAAATATCATGATTTTTGGGATGCTCTTGTCGATATTTTTGCTGTTCAAGTGGAGGGTAATCCAATTTTAAAGCTTTATGATAAGCTCAGAAACCTTAAAGTGAGAATTAAGAGTGCTAACTGGAACTCTTCTAATTCTATCATTAGTCAGATTGATGCTCTGACCCAACAACAGGTGGATATTTAGACTAACATTGATTTGGATCCTCTTAATCTTGAGAA
>NW_021477611.1:0-297 GCF_001605985.2 Dendrobium catenatum | reverse complement strand
TAGTGGATGTCTTTTCTCATGAGGCGTTACTTCTAATGCCTCTAGGTTACATTCCATCTCAACGGAGTAACATCTGCAACTACAAACATGCATACCTCAATTGACATTGCATCCGTAAAAAATGGTCCACTTAATGTGTTTGGACTTGTTTTGAAACCCTTGTTGATAGATCTTACTCCAACACCAGCTCTTTCGACGATAGCTATTGGCACGCCTAGAAGATCATAGAAGATCAATAACCACGTATTCGCCATGTAACGGCTCCAAGTATGAGCGCATTCATCACCCAACCCTTTT
>NW_021477610.1:0-1058 GCF_001605985.2 Dendrobium catenatum | reverse complement strand
TATTATTTTCTACTATTGTGCATTGATTATAATTGTAGATTCTATAAACTTCCTAAGTTGTTATCTCATTCCTTGATTTTAATATATTTTTATAAATGGGTCGAGGTCTAGTAGAGTGAGACATATCAAAATTTTCATGTTTTATTTTATTTGTATTTTTTTGTTTTATTATTATATTGTTAGGAGTATAAAGAACTGAACTCATATAGTGATTGATTTTCAACAGTTGTATTCTTCCATAATATAATTACACGGCAATGTGAGAAATATTTGTTTTATTAAATACATGCATTCTTGAATAATTGGTATCATGTTGTAATAGGTATTCAACATTTATTCGAACCATACTTGATCTCGAATATGATTGAAACCCTATTCGAACAAAATTTGAATGCGATTTACTCAAATTTTATTTAAACCAATATTGTTCGAGATAAGTAATAAGTAATACAAGAATTGTGAAATTTTGATTTAAAATGAAAATTTTTACATATTTACTCGATGAAATAAATAATAGACATATTTGTCTAATTAAGCCCAATGTAAAGCATATAAAGTTAGCTTTTTTAGGAGAAATATAAAGAATAAATAAAATAAATCTGTCTTTAGTTTTATCATCATGAATATGAAATACTGCAAAGTTAAACATGGATGTTGTCATCTTTCTTTAGCAAAAATAAGTCTAATGATTAACGTCATATACCGCCACCGGGGATCTCCTTTTTCTGTTTTGGGTGGTTTAGGGTTTTTTTGGCAACAAGTAAGATTTAACTTTAGTAGGATATAGTAAATTCTATAAATTCAAATTTATTAAATCCTTCTAAAGTTAAATTCTTAAATTGTTTCGTAAAATAAATATTAAATTCTGTTAAATCCTGTAAAACCATTTGACAATGTAATTAAGGATTTAAATTTGAACTAATATTTATTTGCATTTTAAGTACAAGTTACTTATTTAATTATAGTAATTAAATTATAATTATAAAAACAATATAATTAGAAAATAAAATAATTATGAAATAACTTGTTAAATTTAAATTGTATTATATTTTTAATTA
>NW_021477609.1:0-396 GCF_001605985.2 Dendrobium catenatum | reverse complement strand
AGAAGATAATTATAACATCAAAACATAAAATTTCAAAGGACTTGGAATAGTGAATGAAAAAATTAATATCATATTGATGATTTTAATTGACAAAATCCATGAATAAAACGACTTATTAAGAGGGTTTCACTATATGACATCAATAATCTTTGGCTTTGTCACATGTTTGATAAAGTCAAATTATTATGAAATTCAATCTATAGATAGTTTCATGTAGTAGATTATAATAAAGAATACGATATTAAGTTTCAAACCTATATAACAAAGTACAAGGAAAAAATAAAATTAAGAGAATTATTGTCACTCTTGGGAGAAAACTCTTACATGTACACATAAAAATACATAAATAGATATCAAACTTGGCCTATGGAACCCAACCTGGACCCCTTTCTAAAG
>NW_021477608.1:0-691 GCF_001605985.2 Dendrobium catenatum | reverse complement strand
TTATGCAAAGTTCCATAGCTTTTTTCTTTTTGGAAAAATTTTCAGAAAAAAATCTCATCTCATATATCTTATTTGTGCGCTTTCAAAATGTTCAAATAATATTAAGAAGATAGGAATATTTCACACGGAACAGTTCTATATTGATTGTTTAAGATTTTGTGGAATTCGTCACTGTGGTATCCTATTCCTAATTCGCATTTAACGGTAACATTAAGCAATGGGCCTCAATACGCAGATACATCATGAAAGCCCAATGGGCTTTATCTAGCCCATAAAAAATAAACAATAATTAGGCTATGTTGAGATGGCAGCATAGTAAATAACACTTAGGCTTCGTTTGGGACGGATTTCTTTCTGCTTCTTAAAGCAGCTTTCTTGTACAAAAATTAAAAATTTTGTACTAGAAAGCTGCTTTAAGAAGCAGAAAGAAAGTCGTCCCAAATGAAGCCTTAATTTTCTTATCAAAACTTAGGCTTTCTTTGGGATGGCTATATTGCTGCTTTCTCAAATAGCTTTTTAGTACAAAAGTTTCTTGAATTAGAAAATTTGTACTAGAAAGCTACTTTTGAAAACATTAAGAAAGATGTCTCAAAAGAAAACTTAGTTATAGAGAGGGTTTGTTTGGGACAATTTTATTCCTGCTTCATTTTCATGTCGTAATCACAGTTCTGCTTGGCTACTACTTTCTCAC
>NW_021477607.1:0-242 GCF_001605985.2 Dendrobium catenatum | reverse complement strand
TTAAAATATATATATATATATATATACTACATAAAATTAGATAAAATAAAAACTAAATACATAAGACACAAAATCATCATTACATCTTCAATAACAGTTTAACCACTAAATTTTAAAAAAATCTTAAATTTTGCTCGGTTCATAAGGGCATCTCCAACTGAAAACTTCATTTTTCACGGCAAAGTAACGCAAAACTTCAAAATGCCGCGGTGATGCTCCAATCGAACGTCATTTTAGGTGTT
>NW_021477606.1:0-210 GCF_001605985.2 Dendrobium catenatum | reverse complement strand
CAAGAGAAGAGGGAGAGAGAGGGAGAGAGAGGGGGAACTTATGAGGTGAAGTTTGTGAGAGGGATTCATAATTGTTGTTCCAAGCAAGGTTCCAAGGTGTCTTCTCCAATCTTCATCCTTCATCCTTAGGGGTTCAAGGGAGGTCTTCTTCAGTAATTGGTTGAGGTTCTCTACCTGCTTCAGGAGGAAGCAAAAGGAGTTGTGTTCTCT
>NW_021477605.1:0-323 GCF_001605985.2 Dendrobium catenatum | reverse complement strand
TTGTTGCTCACCCCAAGCCCGCCGCCCCCTCTCTCTCCCCACCTTGTCCATTTCTTCCTCTTCTCGTCAAGGCTGTTTTTGTTGTTCGTAGCATTTGGGAGCAAGGGACACGACGTCATTCAACCGTCACCTCAATGTTGAATGGCGGATCCGGAGTTTGAGTGGGGATTAGTCTTCAATGCCGACGGAAGCATTAACATCTTGCGATCGCCGTGCTTCGACGTAGGATTTGAAGACGAGACCACCGTGGAAGAGTACTTGGAGAGAGTCGTCCCGATCCTTGCAAGCATCTACGACCGACGACTTTCAAAGTACACTTGGAG
>NW_021477604.1:0-216 GCF_001605985.2 Dendrobium catenatum | reverse complement strand
ATCAACTGTAAATGCTAGTGGATTCATTCAAACTAGGTTAAGCCACATGTTTCACGTAAAATCTTGGTGTCTCTTATGAATGTTACACCCTCTCTTTTTATCTGATTGTGTACTAGATCTTCTTATAAAATATAGACATTAAACTTCATATTTTTCTACCGCGTGAATACTCAAGGCGCGACAACACTAATCTCAAGTATTAAGAGATGGGGACCA
>NW_021477603.1:0-388 GCF_001605985.2 Dendrobium catenatum | reverse complement strand
ACACATGTATCTAACCATTCACACAAAGCCATTTGATAGCATTGAGATGAGAATGGTAACCATACAATATAAAGAGCCTATAACAACTTGCTTTATTTCACTGTCATTGAATAGTGAAAATAAAAACAAAACATTCATTAAATGATTATGAAAACTAACCACTAATGAAGTTTAAGCAAATAATTCAAGAAATCCTTTCCAATTTTGTAAAGACTGAGCAAATTCTCAACAAGAGTTTAGTATTTCATTTTCTCATTTTTCTTTGCTATTAAAAATGATAACTTAAAAAAAATTATTCAAGAATAAAAACATCTAAGTTAAGAGGAGACGATTCATATGCTTTTGTAAACATAACAAAAATTTGATTCATAGAGAGCTCATTTCAAAA
>NW_021477602.1:0-358 GCF_001605985.2 Dendrobium catenatum | reverse complement strand
CACCGAGACCAACATGGCCGTTACCATCTCCAACGACGACGAAGGCCTTGAAGCGCGTGCGTTGCCCGGCTCGGGTCTGCTTCTGGACTGGCATAATTTTCATGACCTCGTCCTTGAGTTGCGGACCGAGAATGGTCTCCACAATCTGATGTTCCTTGACAGCAAGAGAGTGAAGGTAGATCTGCTCGAGACTGACGATCTTCCCTTCCTTGACAAGTCGGCCTAGCTTGGTGACGGGAACCCATTTCTGCTCATCCTCACGGCGGCCACCACCGCGTCGGCCACCACGACCACGGCCACCGCGATCACCACGACCGCGGCCACCGCGATCCCCACGGCCAAATCCACGCCCGAATCC
>NW_021477601.1:0-282 GCF_001605985.2 Dendrobium catenatum | reverse complement strand
ATTAAAATCTTCCTAAATATCTCTCTATTTCCCCTCCTTACATATTGAATTAAAGTTTTCCTTGCCCCATAAGGGGCGCTGAACCCCCTCCCCGTTCTCTACTGGGTTCGGTTCTCCTGAATTGGGTGGAGAGCTCCCACCCGATCATGGCATAACAGAATACTACTTTGAAAACATTTTAAGGGTGGCTTCCTTCAGTTTACCTTATCGCTGTTTTCTTCCAATTTTTACAATTGCTATTGTGGTTTTTCTCCTTGTTTATGTTTTTAAAACGGAGAGACG
>NW_021477600.1:0-243 GCF_001605985.2 Dendrobium catenatum | reverse complement strand
GCGAGCAGGTTTCCTTCAGAGGCCGCGACAGGAGGACGGTCGGAGGTGTGACTTCGAGCGGGATGCCGAAGCCTTTCACCGGAGTTTGCTCGAAGTGATGGAAGGGGAGGCCTGGGAGCTCGAGGGATGATGCTGAGAGATTGAGAAAGCTCTGGGGAGTCGTTCTGAAACACTGGGACCGAGAGTTGAGCTCTGGGGAGCACCAGCCTATTCAGCCTCCTCCCGCGAGCTCGGACGGCCAGG
>NW_021477599.1:0-2973 GCF_001605985.2 Dendrobium catenatum | reverse complement strand
ATTGCACCATATATATAATTTCTTTAATATTTATATTAAAGAATCTAGTCTTTACATCCATCTGGCCGTGTAGCATTAAATCATAATGAGCTGCAAGTGTCATAATGATTCTAAAAGAGTCATTCAAAAAAACTGGAGAGAAAGTCTATTTAAAATCAATGCCTTCCTTTTGAGTGAAACCTTTAGCAACTAGACGTGCTTTATATTTTTCAATATTGCCTATTACATCCATTTTGGTTTTAAAAATCTATTTACAACTAATAAGTTTTGCTCCTTTAGGCAATTTAGAAAAATCCCAAACATCATTGTCTTTCATAGATTTTATTTCATCTTCCATAGATTTTATCCACTTTTGAGAATTAGAGCATTGTTTGACTTGACTGAATGAGATTGGATCATCTTCCAATCTCATACAATATAATAATTCAAAATTGCTATTCTCATTTCTCTTGTGGATCTTCTTAAAGGCACTTCAGTTTGAGGTTGTTGTCCTTCCATAAGAGTGGGAGATAATTTAAAATTATTTTGATTATCTTATTTATAATCTGAATAATATCAGGCATAGTTACCTGATCATTTTCAATTGTAATAGTAGGAATATATTCATCCTCAAAATTAAATCTTTAACTTTATCACTCCCACTATATTCAACATTCTCAATAAATTTAGCATTGTCCGTCTCAAAAAAGGATTTATTTGAGGAATCATAAAATATAAAACCTCTTGACCTTTCAAAGTATCCAACAAAATAGCAGCTAACAGTTCTTGAGTCTATTTTTTTTTCAGTAGACTTATAAGGCCTAGCCTCAGCTGGACATCCCCAAATATGAAAATACCTAATACTAGGCTTCTTTCCAGTCCATAACTCATATGTTATTTTAGTTACTGCTTTACTTGGAACTCTTTTAAGAATATAATCTGCAGTCTTTAAGGCTTCTCACCAAAGTGATTTTGACAAAGAAGAATGACTAATCATACTTCTAACCATATTCTTTAAGGTTCTGTTTTGTCTCTTAACTACACTATTTTGACTTGGAGTCCCCGGCATAGTGTATTGAGGAACGATGCCACATTTTACTAAATATATTGAAAAAGGGCCTAGACTTTGTTCACCTGGTCCATCATATCTACCATAGTATTCACCACCACGGTCAGATGTGACAGCTTTTATCTTCTTACCAAGTTAATTTTCAACTTTAGTTTTGAAGATCTTAAATATATCCATAGATTCTAATTTTTTATATATTAAATATAGGTACCTATAACAAGAATAATTATCTATGAAAGTAATAAAATACTGATGATCATTCCAAGAAACTATAGAGAATGGACCACAAATATCAATATGTATTAATTCCAAGACATTTAAACTCCTTTTGGCACCTAATTTCTTGATATTTATTTGTTTTCCCTTAATACATTCAATATAAATTTTAAAATCAGTATAATTAAGGGAATCAAGAATTCCATCTAACACAAGCCTTTCAATCTTTTGTTTAGAAATATGTCCCAAACGCTTGTGCCATAATATAAAAGAATTCTCATCAGTTAATTTTCTATTTGTATCAAAATTATTTATATGAAAAAATTTATTTACATGTGAGGCATAAATATCTAATTTATATAAATTATCAATTAAAGAACCTGTACCAATAACTTTAGAATACTGAAAGAGATTAAATTTTTCATTTTCAAATGAATAAGAGTAACCATATTTGTCCAAACATGAAATAGAAATTAGATTCCGTCTAAATGACGGTACATAAAAAGTCTAACACAAATCCAAAGTACAAAAAAATTTTAAGTACAATCTATATAAGCCTACAGTTTTAACAGGAGCTTTATTGTCATTTGCCATATAGATGAATCTTTTAGCATCAATTGACACTCTGCTCTTAAGACAACCCTACATAGTCACACTTATGTGAGTAGTTGCACCTGTATCTATCCACCAAATATGATTTGGTACTAAGGCCAAATTAACTTCAGAACAAACAAAATTCAGAAGTTTGCCCTTTTTAATGAGCCAATTAACATATTTTGAACAATTCTTCTTCACATGACCAGCCTTCTTGCAGAAGAAACAAATAATAACCTGATCTTGCTTCTATTGCACTTTTAGGTTATGAAGCCCTTTATCTGCAGCTCCTTTAACTTATAATTCATTTTCTTTTTGGTAGCAAAATCATGAGAGGAAGAAGCTAAATGAACACTTTCTATCTTTTCTTGTTTCAATCTTTCTTCCTCTTGCACACACTGAGCAATAAGCTCATTAAGAGTCCATTTTTTCTTTTGAGTATTGTAACTTATCTTAAAAAGGCTGAATTGTGCAGGAAGAGAGATTAAGACTAGATGAACAAAAATACCATCAAACAAATAACTTTATGCTCTTAGTCTTGTAACAAGATTAGACATTTCTATAATATACTCTTTTATATTCCCTTTGCCTTTATACCGCTTTGAAACAAATTTACTATGAATAGTACTTGTTTCGACCTTTTCAGAGCATACAAAACAATCTGCTATTTGACTTAAGAATTTCTTAACATTTTCCTCCTTAGGCATTGCACCCCTTATGATATCTGGAATTGAGTGCTTCATGATCATTAGACTCATGCGATTTGAACGCTCCCACTTTTCAAAATTTTTCTTTTGTTCAATAGTGCTTTTCGTAGTAAGGGCAGGAGGGCGTTCAGTCCGAATCGCATAGTTTAGATCCATACACCCAAGAAGAATAGTAATGTGCTCTTTCCATTTTTAAAAATTAGAGCCATTAAGCAGTGAAATATTATTCAAATTGACATTTATAGAAGAAACATTAACTAAAAAAAAGAAAAAAAATACACAATAACCAACAGCATATGGTGGGCCCTTTATAAGATACCTAACACAACATCATAATTTAGTCTTTGAACAGAAATTATAATTTGTAAATTGTACTCTTAAAATTATAGTTAATAAATATTGATAATA
>NW_021477598.1:0-323 GCF_001605985.2 Dendrobium catenatum | reverse complement strand
GAGTATCGCCCTGGATGCAAAACTGGACGATTGAAAAAAGGCTTGATTGTCCATGCTGATCAGTTCAAATCATGGGAAAATCGTCCTGAGAATCGCCCTGGATACGAGTTGGCCGATATTTATTGTCCTGAAGTAACTTAAGGTTTTTTGACTGGATTGTCCTGGCCGATCCTGCGATCGTCCAGGAAGATACGATATTATCAATCATCCTTAATTACTCCCTTGATTTCCTGATCAATTAAGGCATAATTTGAGAGTTTCATCCAGGCCGATCAATAATCGTCCAGGCCGATAATTTAAAAATACAGTATACCTTAATTATC
>NW_021477597.1:0-226 GCF_001605985.2 Dendrobium catenatum | reverse complement strand
ATGCATTAACAATCCACGGTTTCCCAAGAAATAAGAAGAAATGGAAAGGGGAAGGGACAAGACCACTCCAAAAGTAAATCCTTCTCAATGAGATACCTTTAGAGAATTAATGAGCTACTAAACTCCAGCTCAAACAACTAAGGGAACAAGATCAACACCATATGCTTCAAAACAGCCAACCCGTGAACCATCAGCAGCCAAGGACCAATCGATCTAGCAAATCGAA
>NW_021477596.1:0-272 GCF_001605985.2 Dendrobium catenatum | reverse complement strand
CCTCACGATCTCTCTAACTCCCTCTCGTAATTTTGTAAACTTGCCCATCACTCATGCTTTAATTCGCGAACTGCCTTCAACCCCATTCTCACCCTCTCTATTCACACAAAACCGCAAGGAACTCTCAGGTTCCGAAGGCTCTCTCCCTCTCTCTGCAGTTGGCATAAACTGAAACCATCCAGCCCCACCCCAGGCCAGTTCGTGAACTGACCCCGTCTTTCTCTCTCTCAGCAGTTCGCAAAGCAAACCGCCCACTCTCTCTCTCTCTGTGA
>NW_021477595.1:0-346 GCF_001605985.2 Dendrobium catenatum | reverse complement strand
TATGGTTATTTGCAAAAAGTTGAATTTGAAAAAATTCTAGATTTCTGCACTCACTGTAGAATACATGGCCACGGAGCGGTGGATTATTTTAAACTCCACCCTGAACTGAAAAAACCTTCTGCTTTGGTTGGAAATAAATCTGGACAAGTTTTCATTCCTACAGGAAAAGTTTATAAAATGAAACTCTGTCGCCTATTTCTGAAAATACTGTTATCCATGCTAATCCTTTACTTGATGAAGTTAACACTACAGTTTTGGATGCTAATATAGAAAAGGATAACATTATTACTGATGTTAACATTAATGAGCCTTCGGATCCTAAATTATTTATTTCTGTTGATTCTAT
>NW_021477594.1:0-328 GCF_001605985.2 Dendrobium catenatum | reverse complement strand
GGAGTTAGCCAAAGAAAGATTGATGCAGGTGAACCACTAAGTGAGAAGAACATAGCACTAAATGTGGAAGAGCTTGAGAGTGAACACTCACGACCTAAGGATGAAGAAGACATCGCATTGAAGACTAGACAATTCAGAAGCTTTCTAAAGAGGAAGCAGAAGAGACATCAGCATTGGAATAGAGGTAAATTTAATAGAAATGCCAAAGTTTCTAATGAAGTGATTTGCTATGAGTGTAGGAAACCTCATCATATTAAGACTGAATGTCCAAAACTCAAAGCCACTCCTAGCAAGGAGAAGGTTGAGGAGAAACCAATTGTAAAGAAGG
>NW_021477593.1:0-211 GCF_001605985.2 Dendrobium catenatum | reverse complement strand
TTTTTCTATAGAGAACCATCTAGAAGAATCTTCTTCTCAAGAATGAATTAAAATATTTGCTTCTTAACCAACAATCGGATGCCCTTCAGGGCATTAATGGTAATTGTGTTGAGTTTGAAGGTCACTCAACCTGATGGATCTCTCTCTAAGAAAGTTCATCATTATAATTATTACTGGATAGCAACAACACATGATATAAATATAAGAGTTG
>NW_021477592.1:0-272 GCF_001605985.2 Dendrobium catenatum | reverse complement strand
CCATTTAAACCATCCTGATCATCGCCCTGGTTTGATGCTAGCCCATGTACATCGTCCAGGCCAATCCTGCAATCGTCCTAGCCGATGTGATTGTATCAATCGGCCATTAATGCTTTCCAAAGATACCAGATTAAATTAGACATAATTGATTTAGATCGTCGTGGATGATAATTATATCATCCTAGATAATTTCCTAAAATATAGAATTCCTAATCTGATCATGGCGGCTGATTCTTTCTGAATTGAGCATATCGTCCTGGACGATCTTCATG
>NW_021477591.1:0-322 GCF_001605985.2 Dendrobium catenatum | reverse complement strand
AATCGGCTCGGAGGTTTTTTTCATTGTATTTTGTGCTCTTGCGAGCTTTAGTGAGCTGTAGTTTCCTATATATATATAAAAAAAAAGAATAACAAGGAAAGTTTTGAAGAAAAAATTAGTTATACACACACACACATTCACTTTTCTTACTTAAATTAAAGAGTTTAAAATCCCATCATAATTAATAATTCGATCAATAGAAAAATTCTCCAAAATCCAATTTGATAATCAACAAAACTTCACATAGACCAAATCTTATATTTTTATATTTAATATTAAATCATACAACAACAACAACAACAACATCAAGCCTTTATCCCAC
>NW_021477590.1:0-204 GCF_001605985.2 Dendrobium catenatum | reverse complement strand
CGGCGGCTCCGGCGACTTCTCCGGCGAGGTTCTCGGAAGGAATTGTAGGGAAGAATAAGAGAAGGCTAAGGTGAGTTCTTATGAGCCATTTCTCATGTTTTTCCTTAGGGTTTTCTCAAGAAAAAGATTTCTAGGGTTTAAGAAAAACTTATAATCTCTTTAAGAAATTAAATGGAGGATTGTTAGGGAATATTAGGAGTAGTG
>NW_021477589.1:0-521 GCF_001605985.2 Dendrobium catenatum | reverse complement strand
TCTTTGTAAGATTTTTGTCCAGACAAAATTAAATATCGTCAAGGACGATCTGGTCTCTGTAAGAATTTTGTCCGGACGAATCAATTTTCGTCCAAACGATACAACTGACTTAGTATAATTTTTTTGTAGTTTTTTGGAACCGACCTTGTAATAATCGTTCGTACCAGATGAACTTTGTTCGTACGGGATGATCAGCTTGTACGAATACATTTCGTACACATATACAAACAGGTTCGTTTCAAGGCTTTTAAGTAATATCGTCCAGGACGATCCACTGTGTACATAATTGAAAACTTGCAGTTTTTGGGCAGTTTTTCTTGTCTTTTGTATATATAGTACAAATTAGACTGCCACCCAATCTTTTTGTCATTTGATATTTGTGCCTTTTGAGAGAATAGCCAAGGAGAGTGAGTAAGAGTGGATTCAAAGGAGGATTCCTACCACTGGAGCGTGAAGACTTCACTTGGAGTTTAAAGGTAAGAAACTCTACTTGTGAATTGGGATTACTTCACTCTTTTCTT
>NW_021477588.1:0-352 GCF_001605985.2 Dendrobium catenatum | reverse complement strand
AAATTATTTTCATACCTTTTTTTTTTTAAATTTCTCTTAGGTGATCAGTGGATCACTCAAATAACTATAAATAGAGTTACTTTGAATTATGCTATTTTCTTAAACTTATATGTTCATGTGTTTAAAATATAGGTATTTTAAGTTATTTTGAAATTACTTATATGATTAAATCCCTAAGTTTGAGAGATCCACTACTTGAAATTTTAAACATTGATCATTTTTATGAACAACATGCATGGGGGAATAGGATTTGTGGGTGGTTGAGTTCCAATCATTCATTAATCACATCGATAAGCATGCTTATCTAGCTTTTTATCATCTTTTATGTGTGTAGGACACACGAGCACTTAGC
>NW_021477587.1:0-314 GCF_001605985.2 Dendrobium catenatum | reverse complement strand
AAATATTAGACATTTTTATGAGTTGAATGCAAGTGAGCTTAATCAATTTGGATTTTATTTGAATTAGTTATAAATTATTGAAGTTTTTAGTATTTAATGAATTTTTGTTCAATTAAAGGCCTTGAGTTTTAATTTTGAATGATTGTAACTTTTTTCTATGATTGATGAGAGTCAATTAAGGTTGATTAAAATTGATTTAGACTTTCAAAGAATTTTATTTGATTTATTGTAATTTATTGAACATTAAAACTTTTAAAGAGAGAAAACATCTAAATCTACTGGTTATCTCGAGATCAATTAATGTCAAATCAAAG
>NW_021477586.1:0-210 GCF_001605985.2 Dendrobium catenatum | reverse complement strand
CATTATCTTCCATCAAGCAAAGGTTGGTGACTTCTTCTTCTTTTTCAGTCTCAGATGAGTCTAAAGCTGAGTCCGCCCAGAAAGCTCTTTGAAATTTCTTCTTGCCCTTCTTTATCATTGGTTTCTCCTCTACCTTCTCCTTGCTAGGAGTGGCTTTGAGTTTTGGAAAATCGGTCTTTATATGACCTGGTTTCCTACATTCATAACAAA
>NW_021477585.1:0-213 GCF_001605985.2 Dendrobium catenatum | reverse complement strand
ACCTCATCCTTTTCTTCTGGGTTTGCTATTTTAGTTTTTGGCCATTATGGATTTTGTTCTTGGGTGCTAGCTTTGTTTATATTACTATCTTATTTATCTTTTCTGATGTGGTAATTTTTTATTGTCCCTTTATGTACCTGCTATTTTGGTGTTGGCTCTGGTGATTGGAGATTTTGTTGGTCTGCGTACCCTCTAAGTGCTCTTTTGTGGTTT
>NW_021477584.1:0-1415 GCF_001605985.2 Dendrobium catenatum | reverse complement strand
TTTTTTGCAAGCTCCATTCTCTTTTACAACCCTTAAAAAGTTCTTAGTTGTGAGTATACCTTCTAGATATTAGAGAATAGGGGCTCTCTCTCTAACATAGAGAAGAATTATCCATAGAACATAATCAATTAATCAATGACAAGAGAAATGAGGAATCTTGATGTGACAAAAAGACTTTAAGTATTATAAATACAAGATAGATTTGCTTAAGCAAGTTTAGAAAGGATCTAAATTTTCATTCACAATCTTTAATTTGAAATAGATTTTTAATTAGAAAAGAAAATTATTCCACTAAAATAGGTTAGAGAAGGAGACACAATCAACAAAATATTCATACCATCTAACAGATTAAGATATGTAAAACATTTACTACAAATTCTCAAAAGAAAAGACAAGGCATACGATATCATACCAGCAATCTTTTTTGAAATCTAAAAAGCAATAAAGAAGAAAGCAAGCCAAATCAATAAAAAAAGAAAAGAAAACAAAGTGCAAAAAGGAAAAATAATTAAAAATCAAATAAAGCAAATAGAAGATCAAGTTTATGCAGTTATGTCAATCACATCCAATCTGGTCCTTAAAGAGCTGAAAGTGTCGAAGGCCAGAGGTTTAGTAAAGATGTCAGCTAGTTGATTTTCAGTTGTCACATGGTGTAGCTCAATGTCTCCCTTAGTCACATGGTCTCTAATGAAGTGATGCCTAATGTCAATGTGCTTAGTCCTTGAATGTTGGATAGGATTCTTAGAGATGAATATGGCACTAGTGTTGTCACAAAAGATTAAGATGGTGCCTATAGGTAATCCTAAATTCAATACCTGTTGTTTCAACCAAAGGACTTGGGCCACACAACTTCCAAGAGCAATATACTCAGCTTCAGCAGTGGAAAGTGCAACAGAATTTTGATTCCTACTAGACCATGAGACCAAAGATTGTCCTATAAATTGATAAGTCCTTGAAGTACCATTTTCTATCCACCTTGCATCCTGCAAAATCAGAGTTAGAAAATCCAATAATCTCAAAAGAAGTGCTATGTCTAGGATACCAAATCTCTAAGCTTTGGGTCCCCAAAAGATATCTAAAATTTCTCTTAACAGTAGTCAGATGGGATTCCTTAAAGTCGGCTTGAAATCTAGCACAAAGGTAAACACTAAACATTATGTCGGGTCAGCTTACAGTCAAGTAGAGTAAAGATCCAATCATGCCTCTGTACTTATTCTGATCAACAGATTTACCACTTGGGTCCATATCCAATGGAACACTAGAAGTCATGGGAGTACTAATTAGCTTAGATTTATCCATCTCATACTTCTTTAAAATGGCTTTTATGCATTTTGTTTGATTAAGAAAGGTTCCATCATCCAATTGTTTTATGCTAAAACCCAAAAAATAGGATAACTCCCCCATCATACTCATCT
>NW_021477583.1:0-493 GCF_001605985.2 Dendrobium catenatum | reverse complement strand
CTTTTTGGGAACCGACCTATGGAATAATCGTTTGTACCGGATGAACCTAGTTCGTACGGGATGATGATCAGGTACGAAGTCAATTCGTATCAATATACATTGGGTTCATTCATAAGCTTTTAAGTAAATTCGTCCAGGACGATCCATGATCGTACGGGACGATCCACTGCGTGTTGACTTGAATATTTGCAATTTTTTATGGTTTTTCTTGTCTCTTCTATATATAGTCCAATTTAGACTGCCACCAAATCTTTTTGCCAACTGATCTTCGTGCCTATTGAAAGAAGAGTTAAAGAGAGAGTGTGAGATTCCTACTACTGGAGCGAGAAGGCTTCACTTGGTGGTTAATGGTAAGAGTCTATACTTTTGATTTGGAATTATTTCACTCTTTTCTTTCTTCTTTCAAGATTTCTTGTAAGAAGATCTATCAAGGAGATCTGGTTCTCTGCCGATACTTGAAGAGTGTGAACAGCCGAAGGGTTCTCTATCCACA
>NW_021477582.1:0-658 GCF_001605985.2 Dendrobium catenatum | reverse complement strand
ATAATCTGCCTCTGACGGTGGGAGACACTTAAGATATAACCCAGTAAAGACTCGCTTGTATAGTTCTCCACTAATAATTGTGAAGTTAGCTACTTTCCTTCGGAGTCGCATTGCAACTGTCAAGTCTTCAAGCAGCACACCATTTTGCAAGAATGATAAGATATGATCCATCCAAGACGGTTCTCTTGCCTCATCAATGTATTGTATAATCCAGGGACCTTCAATACTCGGGAAGTGTATTTCCTCGATATATCTTCTTTTGGAGAGGTCCATTGTTGCTGACGTAGCGAGCTTTGAGAGGGCGTCTGCACGGGCATTCTGCTCCCGGAGTATATGAACAATTTGATACTTTTTTATGTGGGTAAGAAGTGACTTCGCTATACCACAATATTATGCCAAAGATGAATTATGGGTATCAAATTCTCCCTCAATTTGAGAGGCAACAAGTTGAGAATCAGTATGAACCATCAAATTTTGAACCTCAAAGTCTATAGCCAATCGTATTCCTGCAATAAGAGCTTCATACTCAGCAACATTATTTGTAGCAGGAAACTTTAGCCGAAGCCCATATTCGAAAGTGACTTGTTGTGGAGATATCAATAAGATTCCAGCCCCAGCACTAGAACTCCCAGAGGCTCCATCAACATATAGTGTCCAA
>NW_021477581.1:0-2329 GCF_001605985.2 Dendrobium catenatum | reverse complement strand
CACTCTCCAAGTGTCGGTAGAGAACCAGATCTCCTTGACAGATCTTCTCACAAGAAATCTAAAAGGATGAGAGAAGTGAAGTAATCACAAATCACAAGTGGAGATTCTTATCTTTGAGTACCAAGTGAATCCTTCAAGCTCCAGTAGTAAGAATCCTCCTTCAAACACTCTCTCATACTCTCTCCTTCACTCTCCCTTCAGTTGACACGAAGATCAGTAGGCAAAAACATTACAAGACAGTTTTAAGTGAACTTTATATAGGAAAGACTCAAAAAACCATCCAAAAACTATTGATTTTCAAGTATGTACATAGTGGATCGTCCCGTACGATCGTCAGATCATCCTGTACGAATATACTTAAATTAGTTGCATATGAATTCAATGTATATTGGTACGAACTAACTTAGTACCCGATCATCGTCCCATACGAAATATGTTCGTCCTGGGACAAATAGTTATATCAACGGTTAGTTTCGACAAACTGCAGGACGTTCTCAAAATTTTAAGGGACAGAATAATTCATCTTGGGATGAATAGGAGTTCGTCTGGACAAAAATTTTTCCGAGAGTTTCGTCATGGCACGAACAGGATGAATCATCTAGACTATCAGCACAAAGTGAGAATCCAGAGCAGAGCAGATCGTCCCGGGATGAATAGGAAATTCGTCTGGACAATCAGGACTTAAAAAAATTTTCTCACTTCCTGCTTGTTCTATTGCTCTTCAGAGGGGATTAACTGACTTGATCGTCCCATACGAATATGGTTCGTCCTGTATGATCAGTGTGGTTTTTAAAGATCCCCCAAGTGTATGTGTGCTAAGCTATTCAATTATAATCATATTTTCTCAAACTCAAATACAATAAAAATTACAAACTTTAATTTACAACCTATCTTATGCTGAATTTGATTTAAAGTCTTCATTAGTCTGGAGTTCGATTATCCTAAAATGTTAGTCCACACAGAGTAAAAATAATTCTTCCAAAAAATGTTAGGAGAAAACAAAACTTAAAATAATAATATTTGGAATCATCAAAACTATATAAGTTGCAAAAAGATAAAATATGCAAATAGCAACTTTCTAAACACCAATCTTATCCTTTTTTATAAGATGGAGTGTTTCCTAAAGACCCCATGACTACAACATGACTGCGGATATAAGAAAAAAATTTCACCATTATTAGTGGCGAATTGTATAAACGCACTTTCATCGGACTGTATCTCAAGTGTCTCCTACCTTTAAAAGCTAATTATACACTTCGAGAAGTTCATTCAAAAATATGTTGAGAACACTAAGAGAAAGAGCATTAGCTTATAAGATCATGATATAAGGATTCTATTGGCCTATAATGAAATAGGACGCAATTGAATTCACTCAAAAGTGTGAAAAGTTCCAATTGCATTCCAATCTCACCCACACATCTGATTTGGAGCTTGCATCACTTCAAAGTCCCTAGCCTTTTCGCTCAAGAGTGGATTGATATAATGGGACCCTTCCCTAAAGCCACTAGACAACAAAAATTCATCATCCTGATGGTATATTACTTCACCAAATGGGTGGAGGCAGAATCTTAGTGACGATTATTACAGTTAATGCTAAATAATTTCTATGGAAGAATATAATCTATTATTTTGGCATTTCTAAAAGGGTCATCACTAATAATGGGACACAATTTACTGGAAAAATAATTATATCTTTTTGTAATGATTTATATGTTCATCTAATCCACACAACTATCACTCATCGTCAGGTAAATGGCAAATAGAGGTTATAAGCCAAACAATTCTAAAAGGGTAGAAGACATGCCTAGAAAAAGCTAGAGGATAATGGGCTGAAGAACTCCTAAATATCTTTTGAGCTTATCATACCACTATTAGAACTCCTACAGGAGAGACCCTATATAATCTCTATTTTGGTATAGAAGTAGTCATACCGATTGATATTGGAGTCTCGAGAAATATAATTTAGACTTTTGACTTTCAGTAACAATGAGAAGAAGCTCAGAAAAAACTTGGATCTCCTCCCAGAAGTAAGAGATGTAGCCTCACTCAGGACTACTGCATACCACCAAAGGATTACTCATCACTATAATTGAAGGGTGAAACCCATTCTATCTTGATTGGAAACTTAGTTTTGTGTAGCATTGAAGTAGCTGGAAAAGGCCCTCAATGCAATAAGCTCTCTCCCCTTGGGGAGGGTTCTTATCTGGTGGCAGCCATGGTCAAACCTGACACCTTTAAACTGAAGGATGCTAATGGGAAGATGTTCCCTCGAACTTGGAATGTTAGTAACCTTCTGTTGACCTCATTTTTGTATGAGGTCACTAAGGCC
>NW_021477580.1:0-455 GCF_001605985.2 Dendrobium catenatum | reverse complement strand
CGAGTCGAACTTGGAACTGACCTTACACTAATTAACACGACTCAAACCTAACCTATTTTTACAAACATGTCATAAAATTCAACCCGGTCCAACCTGTCGGGTTTCGAGGTTGACTAGACCTGACATGAAATGAGTTATGGCCGAAGAAGAGCGTGAATGGGAGGAACTCTGTAGAACCATCGATGGAGGCAACTCGTCTGCAACTACTGCAAGGGAATGGGAGGAACTCCATTGAAGTTGGAGAAGAGGAAAAGCAAACCTCTGGGACTTGGTCGAATGCGTGGCAACAAGCAAGCGTTGGATTGCGGCCTGTTAGAGATACGAGACTAAATCTGGGGGCGGGATTTAGGAATTGGTCCCGACAGTAGCGATCCTCATCTCTTCTCTTAATATCCATCTCTGCTCTTAATGTCCGGCCAGCAGTAGTGAGCCAGCCAGTCAATAGTATTTATCGT
>NW_021477579.1:0-295 GCF_001605985.2 Dendrobium catenatum | reverse complement strand
TGTGGGCAGAGAACCCTACGGCTGTTCACACTCTCCAGGTGTAGGAAGAGAACCTTTCCGCTGTTCACACTCTCCAAGTGTAGGCAGAGAACCCTTCGCCTGTTCACACTCTCCAAGTGTTGGTAGAGAACCGGATCTTCTTGACTGATCTTCTCACAAGAATCTAGAAGGAAGAAGGAAAAGAGTGAAGAAATCCAATTTCACAAGTAGAGACTCTTACCTTTGTAATCTAAGTGAAGCCTTCTCGCTCCAGTGGTCGGAATCCTCTTTTGAATGCTCTCTTCCACTCTCTCCT
>NW_021477578.1:0-280 GCF_001605985.2 Dendrobium catenatum | reverse complement strand
TTGGATGGTACTGTCTCTCCTCATTATATATAATAAACATTTAAAGTTATCTTTTTTTATTTATTGATGAGAAAGCTATCCAATCTTGCCATAGGATAAGGGGCAAACTTTTTATTTTAGTTCATCCACATCTAGTCACCACTTTTGGGCATTAATTACTTTGATTTTTGTTTTTTTTTCTGCTATTATATAAATATAAAAATATATTTATTTGAGGCTATAAAAGAGATTTGTTAATTATTTTTTATATAATTATTGATTTTTTTTTATTTTAGTTTAT
>NW_021477577.1:0-298 GCF_001605985.2 Dendrobium catenatum | reverse complement strand
TGCAATGTATTTGAAAATTGCTCAAATCAGAGGAATTCGAAAAACAAAAAATGAATAAATCGTTGTATATCAGATGAACTGAAATTTTACTATGATTTTTTTTTTCTTCAAACCAAACGTCAACATTTTCAAAACCTTCGCATTTCAAATACTTTATATCCTAAAGTATTACAACAAACAGTCCCTTAGTAATTTTAATTTTAATTATAATTAACAAACTATAGTGACAAATAATTTAATCAGAAATTAGCTTAATTATTAAATAATTTAATATAAGTATTATTTAGTAAGTATCATA
>NW_021477576.1:0-233 GCF_001605985.2 Dendrobium catenatum | reverse complement strand
TTCTGAATTTCTTCCAACTGTGACATCTTCCTTGTTGTCATTTTCAAGTCAATCCCAAGATAAGCTCTCCTCAAATTTCACATCTCTACTCACTACCACTTTCTTCGTTGTAGGATTATACAGTTTATAGGCTTTGGACCTTTCACTGTATCCTACAAATACACACTTCTCAGATTTTTCATCCAACTTCCTTCTTTTCTGATCAGGTACATGAGCATAAGAAATGCTCCCAA
>NW_021477575.1:0-347 GCF_001605985.2 Dendrobium catenatum | reverse complement strand
CTAATTTCAGCTAAATATTACTCAGATCGGCCTGGCCGATCGCACAATCGTCCTGGACGATCTGACCAAATTCCACATCGTCCTGGGACGATTTTGCAGGATGATTTGCTCTCTGACTTTTGCAATACACTGATCGTCCTGGGACGATCCCAGATCGGCCTGGACGATCCCTACAGGAAATGTTTTCTGTAACTTCTGGACAGAATCTGGAACAAAAATTGCACTGATCGTCCCGGGACGATCCAGATCGGCCCGGACGATCCTGGAGCATATTTGATGTTACAATCTCCCCATCTTCAGAAAAATGTGATCCTCGACATTGTCCGATCAAAACTCAGTCAAAACAA
>NW_021477574.1:0-377 GCF_001605985.2 Dendrobium catenatum | reverse complement strand
CATTTTAGTTTTTCTCATTTCTATCATGTTTTTTCCTGTTTTCTTTTAGAACTCCTCTACTCCTTTTTGTCCTGAGTTTTGGAGTTATAGTTTTGGTTGTTACTTTACTTGTAAGTCTCTTTGATTAATGAAAAGGGCTAAGCCCCAAATTTTCCCAAAAAAAAAATAAACTGTATGTAATCACTTTTGCAGAAGTTGACAAATATTCTTTTATTGCTTTATCTTTCGCATTGTTTAAAACGTGGGTCCGTTGGAATCTTATTCATTGCATAAAATAAACTTCAGCCCTTATACTTTATTTTATTTATATTTTATTATCTTATTTAAATTTCAAAAATAAAAAATCTTCATATCTTTTGTTTCTTTCATATCATCTT
>NW_021477573.1:0-263 GCF_001605985.2 Dendrobium catenatum | reverse complement strand
CAAAACCACAGACTCTAAATTATACTCATTCAAAACATAAAAAAATCACAAAATTTATAACAAAACCAAAAACAAATAAACTAAGAAAACATAAATATCAATGTTAAAAAAAACATTTTTATTTAAGCATTCAAATCAATTACACCAAGCCTTGTTCTTAAAGTACTGAAGGTATCAAAGGCTAAAGGTTTTGTAAAAATGTCTGCAAGTTGATTTTCAGTTGAAACATGTGTGATTTCAATTTCTCCCTTGGATACATGATC
>NW_021477572.1:0-655 GCF_001605985.2 Dendrobium catenatum | reverse complement strand
TGTAGAGAAAATTTCACATCTTCAATATGCTGATGACTTCATAATTTTTTCTGAAGCCAACAGGAGAAATGTTAATAAAATCAAGAAGATCTTGAAGAATTACAGACGCTGGACTGGACAGAAGGTGAATAATCAGAAATCTTCTCTGATTTTTGGTAAGGCAGTCCATAAGAACAAATCCATAATTTTGTCTAAACTGTTTGGATTCAAAGTTGTTGAAGAGATGAACTATCTTGGCATCAAAATGGCTTTGAGAAGGCTTACTGCATCTGACTTCAGAGATATTATAGAAAAAGCATTTGATAAACTAAATGTTTGGGGCAATTTATCTCTTACTTTAGCTGGTAAAATTCAGCTAATCAAAACAGCTCTTCTATCCATTCCAATTATCGTTTCTACTCACACTCTTGTGCCAATGGGTGTATTGAGAGAACTTAACAAGCTTTGCAGGTATTTTTTCTGGATGAAACAAAACAAGAGTAAAGGAATTCATTATGTGGAATGGAAAAATCTTTGTAAGCATATTAAGTTTGGAGGACAGGGCATTAATTCACCAGCTGACAAAATGAACTCTTGGAGAGTCAAATTCGCTTGGAATTTGATTTCTAAGCCATCAAATCTTCTTAGTAGAATCATGATTGCAAAATATGGGAGA
>NW_021477571.1:0-7818 GCF_001605985.2 Dendrobium catenatum | reverse complement strand
AAGGTTATCTTTGCACGAGCGAGCTCCTGTTCCACTTATGATCAAAATGTTGGGCTTCCGATTCAGCGGTAGGGGGAAATCGCAAAAGGAGCGAAGTCGAACAGCCCAAATGAGCTGAAGAAGCGCGCGTTAGGTAGAAAGTTACCCTCACGGCAAGCGGGCTCCCGTTCAGGCTTCCGATCAAAATGTCTAACTTCCGCTCCAACTGGAAGGGAAAGTCGTCGAAGGAGGAGGTCGCACAGCCACGGAGGAGTCGGAGAAGCGACGGGAGGGAGAAAGTTATGATCAGAGCGAGCTCCTTTGCTTCCGATCAAGATGTCTTAACTTTCGATCCTACAGGAGGTGTCGTCGAAGGAGCGCGGTCGACAGCACGAAGGAGCCGGAGAAGGTGAGAGTGGGCGAGAGCTTTCGTGGGAGAGGATTAGAGAGCGAGTGAGAGTGAATGTCAGAGCTGGAGAGGAGAAAGCAGTTAACACGATGTAGAGGGACATCCGATCGTGCGAGGTCGTGGGCGACGACGTGTGTCGTGGGGAGATGTCCGAGCAGGTAAGGATTCGATTTTTTTTTATTTTTTATTTTTGTTTTCAAATACGGGTCAACAATGTGAAAAGGTTGGAGTAGCTCCAATGGCAAATAAGATTAGAGAGAGTCATCTTAGATGATTTGGTCACATAAAGCATCAGCTTTCCGATGACCTAGGAGAGTAGATGTATTAGATCTGACCTATATAAAAACAGTTAGAGGAAGACTTAAAAAGAATTGGTTAGATAGTATTAGAATGACCTTTTATTATTAGATTTAAATGAGAATTCGACTCTTAATAAGACACAATGGAGAAGAATGATTCATGTAGCCGACCTCACCTAGTGGGATAAAAGCTTAATGTTGTTGTTGTTGTTAACTCTTCTCAAATTTAATTTAAAATTGGCCCTCGACTCCTCAAATGTGATCCAAAATAATCTAAAAGAGGAATTGTTTTGGATTAGATTTCAGGAGTCTAGGGACTAAATTGGACAGTGGATAGTTTAGGACTAAACGACCCTTTAAAAAATAAATAGTCTAAGGATCATTTTAATCTTTTTCTCATTCTAAATTAAACCACAAGAGGTATTTATAATAATTCTTTTTGAGTGAGTATGGATTTTTTGAATTTTAACCATGCTTTGCTGTTTTGGGCATTTTACATTATTGTGTGTTTAGGGGAGTTTTTCTATTTTTATGTGTCGTTGTGGGGGGAGGGGGTACTTTGCTATGTGAGAGGGCGTGCTTTATCTGAGCGAGCAATATAACACTTTTGTTGCATATATGTTGAAGATTTGCGTTGAATTGGCATTTTTAGTAATTTTCTACTTATCATATTTTCTCTTGTAGAATATCTAAGTAAGCAGAAGCGGATTGAGAACATGTATTGTGCTAGTGAGTTTTTTTTTGTTTTCATTAATTTTTCTGATATTTATTTTTTTGAATTCATTGTAAGGAATCAGATTGATTTTCATAATGCTAAAGTTTTAAATTTATGAATTGATTTAATTGAAATTAAGTTTTTTTAGAGAACAAAATATATATTTATTTGATTCAAATCATTTTTTTTTAAAAGCAAAAGTATTTTTTTCCTTACATGAAAGCATTTTTTAAAATAACAAAATATATATTTTATAAATATGACACACCCGGAGTAATTATCTCTACAGTTTTTTGTTCTAAAATAAATTTAGACACAATATTGTTAGGATTACAAACATCATATTTGATCAACATAAATTTTGGCAATCTACAATTTGACGCGCCTAACAAATCTAAATAAAAAGCCTAATCTGAAATGGACTGCACTTTTTCAGATTGATTAAAACTTTCACAAATCAGATTGATTAAATTGTTTTGCCCAGTCATCTTTCTTGTGTTGGCAAATGAATCTTAATCAAATTCAAACAGGGTGGCATATGACAAAAAGGAACTAAAATAGCTTTTTGAAAGCATTGAAATCTTACTCTGCTATTTGAGAATGTTACAAATTTCAAGTTGATTTGTGTTTTAGAAATGTAAGTTGATCTTTTGCAGAGGAATTATTAGCATAGTTTAAAATTGCGTAAATAAGCCTCGAGGCGTTTTTTTGTCCGCGAGGCGAGGCGTAAGCCTTGAGACGGTGTGAGGCGTAAGCCTCACGGACGAAGAATTGCGTAAATGAGAATTTAAGTATTCTAGCATGTTAACAGTAAGAGTCTATCATACAATAAAAATATCTAAATGAGAAGTGAAATTAGTGGAAAAGAATAAAATAGATGCAATATATGCATCTCATAGCATAATTCAAAGTACAAAACCACAAATATAAGTCTATCAAAACTCCCAAAGTACAAATAAAAAAGAACATCTAAAATCCAATTATGTCCCATCACTAAATGGGCCTTCAAGGGAGGCATCTTCATCTCCAATTATATCTATGAATGCTAAATCTTCATCATCTTCAATGTTGCTCATTTTTCTCTTCCTTATTCAATAAGAATGATTAATGTCCTGTTAATTGCATATTTTTAAAATGTAATAGCACATAAGAAATTGTGAGATACTTTTATTTTCTTGTTGTGCTACGGAATTAGTGGATGTGTATGGTGTAGTACTAGTGGATGTGCCCGCTTGATTTGCTTTGCCCCTCAAGACATCCACACTTAGATCCTCTAGTTGCAAGTCTGATAGTGGCAAATCTGTCTCATCATCTAATAATCACTCATTATCAGACGACACATCATCTCACAACAAAGGGTCCTCATCATCCTTCAATCCCTTGTTCCTTAACCTTCTATCTCTCAACCTCTTGTTATACATAATATACACAAGGGAGTTCATTCTGAGTGTGAAAGTAGATTTCTTCTCTTCTTTTAACTTGACTATATGTGCTCCAGTTTCGCTCACATCCAGAGGAAGAACAAGTGAAGCCCAAAACACTAACTGCAAAATTCTGTAACTCAGGGGTGAAATCACCAAATTAGATCCACTATTCAACTATTTTCAAAAAGAGAAACGATAATCATAACATATTAAAGTTTTATGCATGTACGGATACTTTGTAAAAATAAGCTTACCTAGAGAGCGTTTGGCAATAGTAGATTTTGATGCTTGCAGACCAAAAAATTCCTCCCTATTTCGAAATAGAACAAGTTCTAAATCTGCAAGCTCCATAACGGTCTGGTCTGGTATTAGCCGCTCCATGCGATGGTACAAGCCCAGCTTTACCTCTGGACTTGAGGATTTCCTCTCTGAATACTGAAATTGAGGATTGAGATAATACTCGACTGCATGTAGATGACGGTGTAATTGGATCTCCCACCGAGCATCGATGATATCCCAAATCTCTCTATAACTAGCCTCCTCTCCCAAGTAATGTGTAATCAACTCCTTTGCCTCATCCATTGCATTATATATAAAACTCATGGCTGGTTTCTTCTCGGCATCCACTAATCGTAGCACTTGTACGAAGGGTCTTGTGCTCAATATGGAATATGTCACACTTACCCAAAATTTATCATTCAAAATCAGCCTTCGTATTCCTTCCCCTTAGGTTTCTTACCCCTCAGGTTTACAAGGATATTAATCATGCTCCTTTTAATGTCAGACCATCCATCTGACATAATGATAACACCAGTCTCACTCCATGTCCTTTTAATCTCATCAATACTCTGCTCTGTGTTCTGCAGCTCCTCCTTCAAAATCCATGTCCACAACTCGTGCATGGAAGATGCCTTCAACCCTCTCCCATACAACCCTACAGATCACAACATATTGAAGTAGGCCGGCGTTGTCGCAACATTAAATGGAATGACATTCTCAAAAAAGAATCTGCCAATATCCATGCAAACCTGCCGTCGACCCTCTCTGGTACCAGCCGCAGGCATCATATATGCTTTTCCTCTATCCTCTCTTGGATTAATCATATACTGGTCCATAGGACCTCGGGCACCTCTATTGTGTATGGTGAAGGAAGAGCCCTTTCCACTCTCGCTCCCGTAGTAAGCATCATGTTCGACCCTTTCATCAAATTGCTCATGTTGTAAATGTTTTGTCATGGTACTCTTCTTCATGCGGTTAACTCATCCCTTCATCATTTTATCAAAAAAATTGCATTTCAAATACATGTAAGTCTTTTCACCGCCGCTTATGTCAACCTGTACACTGTACTTCCAAGAAGGGTCTCTCCGCAATGACGTATTAGACTTTTCCTTGCCCTTAATCATGTTTCCTAATGCACAAATGCAAATCAAACAAAAAATCTCAAAAAAATTTTAAACCCTAGATTTTCTATAAGTTTAAAAATCATACCTTTAATTAAAAAAAACTCTAATACCGGTTGAATAAGTGTCGTAGAGGGCGGCCGGACACAAGAGGCTCATCGGCGTGAGGTGGCGCCGGCGGGAGAGGCAGCGGGAAGGCTGCCCTAGGGAAGCTAGGGCGGGATCGTGCGGAGTCTGTGAACTGCTTGCGGAGATCTTCGTTCGGTTCGGGTAGGCTGGTAGAAGGAAGGAAGAAATGGGATTTTTTATTATGAATTTAAGTGAGTAGGACCGGTTTCATGAGGCGTACGCCTCTCCAAAAATTGCGCAATTGAGGTGCACCTCAAGTTCCATGAGGCGTAAGCCTCACCAAGCCCCAAAATTGCTTAAGCAATGAGGCTCTTGGGGGGTCAAATTGCGTAGAGGCGCGCCTCTTATTGCTCAATTTTAAACTATGATTATTAGGTGAGGATAGAAGTGTGGGATAAGTGATGACATCTATGTTCATTCTCGTGACTGATTGCTCAAACCCATAGAATATGCACCTGATAATTTCAGGTGCTTGTGTTAGCATTAGAAGCCTCTATCTCATTCATATTTCCTAGTTGCAGGTCTCCAAGAAATCATGTGGACAATTTTCCAGTAAAGAGTGAATACAGTAAATCACCACAAATAGTTCAGAATCGATCTCCAACAGATCATGAAAACAGTTTTGCAGTAAAAAGTGAGTGCAGAAGATCACCACAAAATGTTCAGGATCGATCTCCATCAGCACGGTATATTCCTCATAACATCTTTACTAGCTTGAAAATTGGCTTGCCACGCCCTTTTAAATTTTGATGCTCTAGATTATGTTTTGGGTATTCTAGTATGTTTTGTCAATAAAGTTAAGATATTGTCTTGAATCATATTTCATGTTGGACATCTGCAGTTCTTCTATGGTCAGTGAAGACAGCCCTTCTCGAAAAATTGGCAGCAGCAAATCTCCTCAAAATGATCCGATTGATCCTCATACGGATGGGTATGGGCTGAAGCTGTCTTATGATTGTTTTTAGTACTGAATTGCTTTTTTCTTTTGTTATAATAATTAGTTTCTTATTTTGAGAAGTGCGGTGCATTATAATTATATACACCTTTCTGGTCTTTTTTTGTGGCTCAAAGCTTCCCTTTATAAAGACCATCCAACTTTGTAAATGTAAGTCTTCTATATGGGTCAGGTATCACTCATCAAAAGACTGTGAACGCAGCTTTTCTCCACAAAGTGGCAGCAGCAGATCTCCTGACGTCCAGAAAGGTTTTGAAAGTGATGTGTAGGTTCTCATGATATCTTTTTATTTATTATTTAACTTGGCAACTTAATTTTGGTGGATATTTCCATGATGCTACTTATATTTGTTAAGAAAATGCAGCCCTGCAGTAAGTGAGCCTGACCTAAGTGGGGTGTGTTCGAGCATATGAACGGTGGCAACAGACCCTCACCATCAACCTAAGTGGTATGCTCCAATTATCTTCTTGGATAGTACCGAATGAAATCCCTATTCTAGTTTCTCCTATGAATAATATTTTACTTGCATAATTGTTATAACTGCAGCTGTACTTTAGTGATACTTTTATTTTGTCCATTGAGCCTCAAAATGTCAACAGATATTGATGCACTTGGACATGTGTCTAGTCGTAGTTGGTCATTATTCAGTAAATTTAATGCTATTAATCCATTGAATAAAAACCATACTTGTAGGATCTGTTTAGAAGGGGCTTTCCAAACTTCTTGTGATTAAGGCAAAGCTTGTTTTTTTATTTATTTTTTGTGCGGCAAGATCAATTTAAGTGTCAAGAACAATAACAACAACAAATCTTTATCCCACTACGTAGGGTCAACTACATGAATCTTTTTTTCTCCATTGTGTCTTAGTAAGAGTCAAGTTCTCATTGAAATCTAATAAAAAAATATCATTTTAATACTTTCCAACTAAGTCTTCTTTGGTCTACCTCTATTTTTTAACATGGGCTAGATCTCATAGATCTACTCTACCAACACGGTTATCAAAGGCTAGTATTTTATATGACCGAACCATCTAAGGTGATTTTCAACTCCAACCTTTTCACGTATGTACTAATGTTACATTTTGTCTCTAAGTGTAAAGCCACTCACCTACCTAAGATAGGAATTTTATGCTTCTCTTTTAATGGCTAACTTAATTGTATGCTTCTCTTTTAGTGGCCAACATTCTGTGCCTTAGAGCATTGCAGGGCTCACCACTATACAACAACAACAACAAAAAACAAGTCTTTATCCCACTACGTGGGGTCTATCCTATTAAGAGTCAAATTCTCATTTAAATCTAATAAAGAAATGTCATTTTTAATATTTTCTAATCAAGTCTTTTTAGGTTTACCTCTACCTTTCTTAACATAGACTAAATTTAATACATATACTCTCCTAATAGCATCATCGGAAGGTCAATGTTTTACCTGACCAAGCCATCTAAGGCAACTCTCTCTAATCTTATCTGTCACTGGAACTATTCCAACCATTTCCCGGGTATGCTCGTTTCGTATCTATCTCTAAGAGTATGTCCACTCATCCACCTGAGCATCCTCATCTCAGCAACACTTAACTTAATATTATGCTTCTATTTTAATAGACAACTTTCTGCGCCGTAAAACATTGCAGGTCTCACCACCATCTTTTAAAATTTTTCCTTAAGATTGAGTGGTACTTTTTTATCACACAACAAACCCGAAGCATTCCTCCACTTCAACCATCCAACTTGAATTCTACTAATATTATCCCCATCTATTTCACCATCACTCTGAACAATAGACATATCTAAACCAAGTACACTTATTAATGACTTGATTGATCAAAGTCACAAACCCCCTACTAAATCTATTACTACTAAAATTACACTCCATGTATTCGGTTTTAGATCTACTGAAATGAAAACCTTTAGACTCTAAGATTGACCTCCATAATTCAAATTTACCTTCAACTTCCTCTCTACTCTTATCAACAAGAAGAATATCATCAGCAAAAAGCATACACCAAGGTACATCCTCTTGCAAATGTTTAGTGAGAACATCCATGACTAAAGCTAAAAGAGGGCTTAAGGATAATCCTTGATGTAATCCAATTGAAATAGGAAAATATTTGGTCAAACCACCTTGTGTTTGAACACAAGTAACAGCTCATGCATACATATCCATAATGACTTGAATATAAGCATTGTTAAGCAAAAAAATATCCTTCGAATATACTTTATTAAGGTTCGTATAGTCTACACATATCCTCTAAGCTTCATTAGCTTTCTTAACCATAACAACTTTTGTTAGCCAGGTGCGATAGTGCACTTCCCGTATGAATTTTAACTTCTAGGAGTTTATCAACTTCCTTCTCGATTGCTTGCTGGCATTCTGGCATAAAATTTTGTTTCTTTTAGATAACTGGCTTGCACATCAGGTTTACTTTGAGGGAGTGCACTATCACTTCAAGGCTGATTCTAAGGTTGTTGGTTGGACTCCAAGCGAAGACATCTTGATTTTTTCATAGAAA
>NW_021477570.1:0-232 GCF_001605985.2 Dendrobium catenatum | reverse complement strand
ATAAGTTAACAAAAAAAAAAGATAGGAGTAGTAAGGATTTAGTTCAAGTGAAGTGCATTAGGGATGAAGATAAAAAAGAGTTTTATTGAAAGAGGATATTCAACAAAGATAGATAAGATATTTTGCTAAACTTTTTAGTGAAAATTATAAGAATACAATTTACTTTAGCGACTTTAGCACTTTAAATTAAAATAAAGATTTTTGTTTTTATTGCATATCAGTAAAACTGAAG
>NW_021477569.1:0-369 GCF_001605985.2 Dendrobium catenatum | reverse complement strand
CACTTGTATAAGTTCTCTTTTGAATATTGTTATTTTGATTGAAACATATTAAAATTAATTTATTTTCATTTATAAGATTGAATGATTGACATATATATTGATTGGCATACACACATGATTTGATTTGATTGATAAGTGATATGATTGATGATTGATATGAATGATAGATGTGACCAATGATCAGTGATTTGTAATAAAAATATCAAGAATGACATTTTACTAAGATGGAGAGATTGTAAGAACTCATATTTTGATAAAGTCAAATAATATTTCATTATAAGCCTAATTTGTAAACCATCATTGTCATAATATGGATATTATTGTGCTTTAATGATAATAATTTTTTTCTTTATTTTATAAGTATTGTAT
>NW_021477568.1:0-259 GCF_001605985.2 Dendrobium catenatum | reverse complement strand
AATATCATTTCAAACCTGTTGAGCTCAAACCCAGACCCTGGGTCAACCAGGTTGACCAAGTCAACCCAGGTTGACCAAACAGGCCCTTAGGGGCTCAAATAGGGATTTTGGTCAACTTGACCTCCCTAGACCTAGGAACCACCCTCAATGGCCTTCAAATGATTTTTCAAACCTTTCCAGCCCAGATTCACCCATTGGGTCAACCTAGTTGACTCAGTCAATATGATTTGACCTAATGGACCCTTATGGTTTCAAATGA
>NW_021477567.1:0-790 GCF_001605985.2 Dendrobium catenatum | reverse complement strand
TTTGATACATGTTGAGAAAGAAAAACGAGAAAGAGGTTAGGAAAATTAGTTTGGAGGATGTCACATTCTATAAAGGGTCATTAGAAAAGAAGAAAAAACTTAAGACGAAGACGAAACCTACATACCTAATAATTGCTTTTAAATCTATATTATGAGGCAATATACATTTCTTGAGCTTAATTTTTCAATAGAAAAATCTGACGTAGAGGCAAATACAACAGAACTGTGTTCACCTTCAAGGTAGCTCAAGTTCTCTAACAAGCCCAAAATCTTCAACAATGAATTTGAAAACCAACCCGAACTCGACCCAATTTTCATACGGGTCAAAAATCTTAACCCGGACCTAACTTGTTTTACAAATGGGTTAACCCAAACTTGAATTTTTTCAAGTTGGGTACGGGTCGTGTCAACTTTTGACACCCCTACCGCCCAACGTCGCCCGATTATGGTTCTTCAAACCACCCCTGGCCAGATGACTACATTCCCTCCAACCATCATCGACCAACTATTATTCTTCTGATCTCCATCGCCCGCGCGCCTACTACGATCCCTTCGACCATAATTCTTACTACGGTCCCTCCGACCATCATCACCCAACTATGATCCTTCCAGCCATCCTAGTCGCCCGACTACGATCCCTCCAACTACCATCACCTAACAACAGTCCTTCCAACGTGTCGCCTATCGACCAAGGCCCCTTTGACCACCATATGCTGACCATGGTCCTTTCTGCCTCCATCACCGATTATGGTCCTTCCAACCTCCTTTGCTTGTTGATTATGATCTCTTC
>NW_021477566.1:0-1557 GCF_001605985.2 Dendrobium catenatum | reverse complement strand
ATCTCAAATTACAATATAATTTAAGCACAATTAAGATAAAAAAACTAATGAAATTCATAAAAATTAAGCACATTTCAAGAATAAACTAAATTTAAATCAACTACAACAAATATTGATATTGATGAAAAAGATTACAAGATCATTTCATAATATCAATACTAAAATACTAAAAGAAAAATACACTGAACTTTTAAAATTTAACACAAACAAACACAACTAAAACAAACACTAGAACAAACACTAATACAAACACAAATACAACAAACATAAAGAAAATCATCACTCAAATCTCTATTCTTCTGGAGGAGGAGGAGGAATGCCACCAAATAGGTTGAAATAGGAAGCCATCAACATAACATTGGTATTGATTTCATGAACTTCCTTTCTGATACTACCAATGTCCTGTTGCTGTTGCAGAAGTTGAGCATCAATTTGATCAAATCTTTGATCAAAATGAGTCTCAAGTCTATCAAATTTCTCAATCAAATTCTGATAATCTGATTGAGGTGCAGAAATTTGCTCTCCTTCTTCTTCTTCTTCAGAAGCACTGGCATGTGCTTTTCATTTTTCCTCATTAAAAATTGCTCTGAAAGAAGAATCATTGTAGTAGACCGGCTCCTCATATTCATCATCAGGATGCACTAAATTGTATTTCTTTCCCAAAATATAAGTAACTAAGTATCCTAATGAGATATTCCTTTTTCTTTTCTGTTCTGCATGCCCAATTTCTGAAAGCTCATAAAGACGGTCTAAGATAAGTTGGGCTTCATCGATACGCTTACGATCCATAATCAAATAAGTTACAACAGAAAGGAGTGGGGTAATTATTGCAGATCTATGGTTTATGATTTTGATTATAACAAATATTTATTTCTCTACGATTGCCTTATGTGCTAACGTTTCAGGTCTACACGATCAGACTGCAAATTGGAACCAGCTCAAGATTGGGTAGACTAGGTCTGAGTTAGCTTGTAATCTTTTTTTCTTTCTTGAGTCTGTTGTATTTGATATGGGACCAGTTGGTTTGTAACTTGGAAGATCTCCTGTTGTTCCCTAAAAGATTTCTATTTTTGGTAATATCGGCCGGGACGATATTTATATCATTCTGGACGATATGTCCAAAACCAGAAACCCTAATTAGGGCAACCTCATTAAGGCAGCCGTCAACAGATCGGCCTGGACGATACCTGTATCGGCCAGGACGATCTGCTCAATACAGAAAGAATCAATCGCCATAATCAGTTTTGGACTTCTTTGTTTTAGGAAATCGGCTAGGACGATATTATTATCGTCCAGGATGATCTAAATCAATTATTCCTAAATTGATCTAGTATCTTTGGAAAGCATTAATGGTTGATTCATACGACCACATCGTCCTGGACGATCGCATGATCGGCTAGGACGATGGCCTGGACGATCTATATCGGACAGGTTGTATTCAGGGCGATGATCAGGAAGATTAAAATCGATTTTAAACTAATCGGCCAGGACGATCGTGAGATCGGCCTAGACGATGTAATCAATTTTCTTCTGATCGTCTCAAATCGTCCCAGGCTG
>NW_021477565.1:0-305 GCF_001605985.2 Dendrobium catenatum | reverse complement strand
CATACAATCTCTTTCACTTTTCCAAAACACAAGCAGACCATCTTTCAATACATATTTTTCTTTAAAACATACACTTCATCTTTCAAACTTATACACAATACACCTTTTTAAATCGAATCACTTTTTATTAACCAACAAACAAACTTCACTTTCACTTTTTCAAAATATAAGCAAATCACCTTTCAGTACACATTTTCAAAACATACATTTCATCTTTCAAACTTACATGCAATTCTTCTTTCCCAAAAATCACTTTTTATTTTTTTTTACGAGCATCACTTTTCAAAATAACCTTTCACTTTCAA
>NW_021477564.1:0-254 GCF_001605985.2 Dendrobium catenatum | reverse complement strand
TTTGCTTGCTGCCCTCTAAATTTCTGCATCGTTTTCATTTCTTTAAGCAAGTCTACTTCATTGTCTAAGTGTTGTCCTTGTCACAACAACATCCCTAATTGCTTAGGTTGCTTAAACAAACATTTGAGCTTGCTGTCCCAGTTTTTCCAGCACCATTGAGTGGCATTTAGGTGAGTCTAAGCTTGTACTTAAGAGCTGTCCACACTCTAGACACCTAACCCAACACTTAACACATTTATTCAAGCCTTGTAGTG
>NW_021477563.1:0-333 GCF_001605985.2 Dendrobium catenatum | reverse complement strand
CCGCCATGGTGGTTATGGATCCCCCATGGCCGGTCCACTGGGTCGGGTCTCTGACGATGCCAATCATCCTCTCTTTCTTCCCTGAAGTCTCTCCTTCTTTCCTGCTCTTCCCTCCTGATGGACTCCCGATGTAGCATTCTTCCGTTGCTACCAAGCAGTTCCACCTCATCTTCCCCTTCCGGATTTGCCTTCTCCTTACCCTTGCTCCCACTACCTTCTCCTCTTTCCTCCGCTGGCACAGCTCTTGCTTGCCCTTCTAACAACTTTTTCATCATCTCCTCCAATGCCATGAATTTTCCTTCCATATTCTCACTCAACGTCGTCATCTTCTCC
>NW_021477562.1:0-278 GCF_001605985.2 Dendrobium catenatum | reverse complement strand
CCTTTCTCTTCATTTTATGTTCTCAGATTTTATCTGACGCTCTTTGCTTAAGGAATGTTAAAGGTATCTCTGTTGCTCGATTGACTCCTAAAGTCTCTCATCTTTTGTTTGCGGATGATATTCTTATTTTCTCGGAAGCTAAGGCAATGGAGGTTAAGGAGTTGAGGATAATTATAGACAATTATTGTAATTGGACTGGCCAGAAGGTTAATCAAACCAAATCCATGATTTTGTTTGGGATGAATACAAGGAAAAGAGTCCAGAAGAAAATGATGAAG
>NW_021477561.1:0-317 GCF_001605985.2 Dendrobium catenatum | reverse complement strand
TCTCAAATACAATGATTTGAATTTGATTGAGTCGAGGAGAATTGATTTAGGTTGACTTAAAAGTTCGAGTCTATGCTACGTCAATGGGTGTCCACCTAAGGGAAATCCTATGGGTGTGACATCTACACTAGGCTACGAAAACCTGGTTGCTAGAGTTGATTCTGGGAAATTGACCTTTAATAATGAGGTCAACACGGCTGATTGGGATTAAATTGCACTGATCGTACATGACGATATTCGTATCGTCCTGGAAAATAATGTCGGCATCTTGCATTAATGACCTCATTTTGAGATCTTCTATTTATGCTATGACATGA
>NW_021477560.1:0-492 GCF_001605985.2 Dendrobium catenatum | reverse complement strand
GAGAAACAAGTTTATAATATAAAGAACGTCTTTGACACGGTGAGTCATGGAACAAGTTATAGCTTGACAATGAAGGAAGAGCGATACTGGAGAGATTTTCTCAGGATCCATCTCCACCCGGAGTTCAACTCCCCAGCTAAACCTTCTGGTTTCAGGTTTTATTTTACTTTCAAGTATGTTACTTGAATGGATTTGGAGAAGCAATTCTATATTCGAAGATGACGATGGAAATTGTTTCATGGAAATTTATAGCTTGCTTTTCTATTGGACATCATCACATCAAAACTTGTTTTCTTCCCATACACAGGAAAATATCTGAAGAGTTTGGTCGGCAGAGCAGAGAGATCTTGAGTGAAGTGCTGAGAGCGATATGGGAAAGCCTGGAGCTGGAAGTAAGTTTCATGGAAGAGTCCTTAGAACTGAAATCAAGCAATCAAATTCTGGTAGGAAATCTATATCCTCCATGCCCACAGCCAGAGCTGGTCTTGGGGA
>NW_021477559.1:0-1426 GCF_001605985.2 Dendrobium catenatum | reverse complement strand
AACCACCGCCGCCCTAAGCTTCTCCTTCTCTACTTCAAACTTCGCCAAGTCGATAACTGGCACCGAGATTGCCTCCATTGCCATTATCACATCTACTTCCCTAATTTTCTTTTGCTGGTGCTCTCAAAGATGCTTTGATGAGTAGGGTTTTAATAAAAATTACATGGAAGTCAGTGAGTTATTAATGACTTTCTACTATGATTTTTTTTTATATAGAAGCCACGTTTTCAGTGTTAATTAAATAACAATATTATTAGATTGAGAGTATTATTCATTAAATATAATATGTTTGGTTTATTTTAAATTTCATAAATAATATAATATTATTTAGATATAATATTTCTGTATCATCATTTATTTAGTATTGTTCATGAATTATTGATGACGTCAAGAACAATAAATGATCGGCTATTTTTTAAAAAAAGTTTGTTGAACTCTTTGATAATGGTCTCTCCTCTTGAGATGTGAAGTTTAGTGAATCTTTTAGTTAGAAGATAAGGCTTGGTCATTATAAGATCAAATTGGATTCTTTATTGAGAAAATTTAAAATGATTATTAGTTATATAAAGTATAATCAAGATATATCTTTTTTATCTTTGATACCTCACTGAGAAATTCATTTAATTAGATATGAATCCAATGCAAATAACTTTCAAAATTTATTTTAAAATCATTCGTACTTTGGTTTTAGTAAATTTGTAAGGATCCAAATGAGTACAAATCAAGTATTTAAAGTATGATTGAAAATATAGGATATTGATTGAAGGATAAAATGATCTTCAATTCTTACGTGCTTATTATCAAATTAAATGTCTAGACAAGACGAATCTAACAAGTTTGGAATCATTTAATTCTAAGTTCATGAAGGCGCATAAATGTTGAATAAATGATTTATATCAAAGAGTTCAATATGGGGCTACCTGATGGAGTCTTATGGAATTTTGGCCAAATTAATCAAATTGCTACTATCAAAATAAAAATCAATAGAACCCCATTCTCCTCATAAAAAAGATATCTTGTCTAGAGTATAGAGAAAGCATGAAGATCTGAAGAACCCTAGAATTATACTTTAACAATATTATCTAAGTGATGTAATTCGTTTGTCATTGTTTTATTATCGTCATCTAACCACCACCACTTCTCTGTCATAATCATTCACCGTCATCCAATTTTGCAACCATCATCATCTTAAAGAAATCTGATCACAGTCACCTAAGTATCATTATTGGACCTCTACTACACAACTAACATGGTCTGACCACCATCGTCATCCCACAAGTACTTTTTCAGCAAGCTTTATTATAATTATAAGAGACAAAGGTTGGGATTATTACTTTGTAATCCCATATTTTTCAATTAAGGGAGAGTGAATCTCTACAAATTATTCTTAGAAACAAGATACGAAACGATCATATATGTGAAAAGG
>NW_021477558.1:0-426 GCF_001605985.2 Dendrobium catenatum | reverse complement strand
ACATATTATACATGCATTTGATTATAAATTGCTAAAAAGATAACCCAAACTTGTTTGGGTTCCCAGGTCTAACATTTGATATTTTTGTAGGGTCGCTCTCACACAAGACCTCATGGGAGCATGTGGTACCTGGACAACGGATGTTCAAAGCATACGACTAGAGATACTGCTCAATTCATAACACTGGAAGCCAGGAAGGGAGGCAAGGTAACACTTGGTGATAACACCACAAAGAAGGTGGTTTGATCAGGTATGATTGGAAATTTGAAAAACTTTTTTGTTGACAATGTGTTGTTGGTTTATGGATTAAAGCATAATTTGTTAAGTATAAATCAGCTATGTGATAAGGGTTATAGTGTAAATTTTTTGTCTACTAGTTACATATTAATCATAAATGGTAAAGATGTGTTGAATGGAAAGAGGGTA
>NW_021477557.1:0-248 GCF_001605985.2 Dendrobium catenatum | reverse complement strand
TCCCAAATTCAATTTTCAAAGTTTATAATTTAAGTTTTCCTTGAGATTCGTGCTATGGGCTCCGAAAATTCGGCCCCGGCCTCCACTCGCTTTTCTTATTCGGCGAGGGAGTTTTAACGAACTAAGTTCCGGCGTAAATTTTGGAAGGCAGATGGGTTTGTAGATAAGACACCACCCAGAGATTTCGCCCTTATTTTGTGAGGACTTTATGATCTGAGTTCTAGTTTCCTATAGGCGCAAGCCCATAT
>NW_021477556.1:0-494 GCF_001605985.2 Dendrobium catenatum | reverse complement strand
AAAGCATACACCAAGGTACATCATCTTGCAAATGTAGCCGTTCTAAATAATAATAACTCTTCTTTAATTCTCTGCTATTATCTTCTCTGATTTGTTTTGTTCCTCTTGTATCGTTCTTCATAGGCAAACAAAAGAGAAGATTGAAAATAAATGGAGAAAATTTACAAAGAAAATGGATTTAAAACTTTAAAGCTGACTCAGCAGCAATAGAGGTAGATTAGATGATCTACAAATCAAGTAAATTCAGCTTCTTTATCACGAAAAATTATTACGTGCGGGTTCGGATTCGTCCGGAGACCAATAATAATACGCCATGCCACCCCCAAAAAATGTACCGCGCTCGGCGGCACCGAGCGCGGAACTGGACGGAAGAACTGTCCGGTGTCCGCACAGAATAATCTCTCCTTTATCACAAGATAACACAAGAAAAAGGCAGAGGCCAACAAAAGTTTTTGACGAAATCTATATCCAGAAATTTTCCTTGAGATATTGCT
>NW_021477555.1:0-562 GCF_001605985.2 Dendrobium catenatum | reverse complement strand
ATACTCTGTAGATATGTTCACGAATAAGCCCTATGATAATTGTTTGTTAGTAGATCTAATAAAGCTCGTTTGTTACGCTAATAAACATATAAAAAGTAAAGCTTATTAACAGCTCAATAAGACTCATTTATTTAAAGCTCTATAAATACAAAACAAGCTATACACAAACAAACATGAGTTTCTATCCTTTTAAATGAATTTATCTTGAATTTACAAATAAAAAAGCTCAAATTGAGCTTGAACAAGATGATAATAAATGAGCTCAAATATGAACAAATAACTATTCAACTCAACATGATTCATTCACAACCCTATACTAAAGTAAAGGATATATTATACGTGGTGATAAAGGTCACCATGTCCCAACAACTGAACGTCTCCATCCTCAACATATCTCAATGTGTGGAGTTATTATTCTGTGTGGACATCGGATGGTCCGGAGACCAGTCAGAACGTGTCACATCGCTCAGTACATAGCGGTACCGAGCACCGATACCGAACAAAAAAGTGACGTTGTACATTATGATTGATCTCCAGACACTCTCCGGATCCACACATAATA
>NW_021477554.1:0-295 GCF_001605985.2 Dendrobium catenatum | reverse complement strand
GGGGGGGGGGGGGTGAATTAGATATTTAAAACTTATTTAACTAAAAGAAAAATATTTTTATCACTTGCAGTAAAAATAGATTAAATCAATAATAAAAAGATTAATAAGAGATTTCACCTAAGCAGTTAATCACAATGAAAATAAATACAAAAATAATAAAGGAAAAAGACACTAGATTTATAGTGGTTTGGTCCAACTTGACCTACATCCACTCCTTGGAGGCACCCTCCGAGTATTACACTAAACATTCAGTGACTTCTCCTTTAGCTCCCACATGTAGGCTGAGAAGACCTTA
>NW_021477553.1:0-318 GCF_001605985.2 Dendrobium catenatum | reverse complement strand
AAAATGTAAGGCATGCAAATAGCAACTATCTTAACATAAACTTTTCAAGGAATCATGCTCATTTGTTAAAACAAAATGCTTTGCATTCAACGAGTTAAATTCATCCAATAATATGATCCCTATATCGTGTAAAATGATCTATAATCAAAACTTCATACTCTTTTTATAAGTTCAAAAATTCTAGTTTCATACTAGCATGTGATTTTTTATGCTTTCTAAAAGATGAATGATTTTTTTCAAAATCTTAAAGCAATTAATTTTATGCTAATTTCACATACATATTCTTAGTCATAGTGAATAAGATGATTATCTGCTATC
>NW_021477552.1:0-539 GCF_001605985.2 Dendrobium catenatum | reverse complement strand
CCTAAAATGGATTTATTGTAATTTTTAGAAGGTCTCGGGTCCCTATTTAACAAGTAAATTAGGATTGATTAATTAAGGGGTCTAAAAGCTCCTAAAAATTCCTAGAAAATTCTGGAAGGTTTATGATGTCACTAAGTTTAATTGTTGAAGTTTTCATGTCAAATTAGTGATCTATCCTAGCTCCTAGAAAATTTTTAAGTTCGCTAGACGGGTCCTTAATTGTTGTCCTTAGGGTGTCACTACGTTATATGGGTTTAAATTGAAGTTCATACTAACCCTCAAGGTAATAAACTAATAAATGCATGGTAACACACAAAAATAGTAAACACACCATGTCCTTAGATCTAGGAGAGCCTAAACTAATTGGTGGTGCATCCTACGCATGCAAGGTACAGTAAAAAGAAAGTAAGTTCACCTAATGAAGGGATTAGTGAATGATTGAGACCCAATCACCCGCTAATCTACCTCCCATGATTGCTCTTCATGCACATAACCATATGTTTAAAATTTCATTAAGTAGATCCCTCAATATTAAAGTA
>NW_021477551.1:0-246 GCF_001605985.2 Dendrobium catenatum | reverse complement strand
GGGGGGGGGGGGGGGAGGGAGGAGGATCCATTAGAGGCAAGGTGGCGATGAAGAAACACAGGAAAACGTTAGAGGAGCATTCAGAAAACTAGCCACATTCCATTAACAATCTATATAGAAAACTGAATACTATAAGTGAGTTTATGAGCAACCTTCCCATATCTTTCCAGAGATTACATATATTTTGTCTATCATGTGTCCAAGGATTGCCATATTTGAAATTCAGGTAAGCGAAGAGATTTGAAT
>NW_021477550.1:0-965 GCF_001605985.2 Dendrobium catenatum | reverse complement strand
TGAATAGAAACAAGAAAGCAGACTATACTTATAGAACTTTAAACATATTATTCAGAACAATACCCTTATCTATGATTTCTTAAAGCAGATAGATATATACTTTCATATTCAGCATAATTGAAATACACATATTTCATAGATAATAGAAATATAAATAAAAATAGTAAATATATTACAACATATCGCAGATAATAAAAATTTAGACACACCACTTCACCTGCATAGAACTGATCACATTTATTCCCCTCAGGTCTTTATTACCTTTCATCAAATACTTACTTTGGATCCTTATAACTTCATGTTCTAGCACATTAGATAATATACTTTTATAACTCCTAGGTGCTTAGCATTATAAAGCTTTAGAATTTAAGACCCTTTTAAATCCCATAAAAATATCAGATTCAAATTTTCAGGCCTTTACTAGCTCCCAGTACACAGTACATAAAAAGTTCTTCAATTCACACATTCCATACAAAAACACAAAAACACAAAAACATTCATATTTTCATATATAGTAAGCTATATCAAACCTATTATAGAATTTTATAGAATGTCCACTGGTAGCAAAATAAATAAAATTTCGGGGTAAGCCCTCATGCAAACTTTCGCATTTTTAAGTCACAATCAAATTATCATATATTGTTCATAACTATATCAAATCTTTATTGTACTATAATATTATTTGTTAATTTGAGAATATTTTTTAGAATACTTAAATTTATAGAAAATAAAGAATGCTTAAATTTATAGAAAAAAAAAGCCATGTAAAAATTCATAAATAATATACCAAAATATGCAGAATATTATAATATATAACATATTAAAAATTACGTGGTGAGCATATATCAAATATCAGAATATACTAATTTTTTCGTTGAAAATTTTGAATTTAAATAAGAAAATTCTAAAGACTCTGAATTATTAAAAATTGAGGTAAGGTAAATGTAACCTACCTCAACAACAAC
>NW_021477549.1:0-216 GCF_001605985.2 Dendrobium catenatum | reverse complement strand
CACATGGTTTACCCCAAGTGTCCAATGATTATACTCCAGTGTTACTTTTTTCCTTGGATAAAGGGGCTCTTCATAGCTGTATAAAGCATTAGCATTTAATGTTTTGACAGCAAAAAAATTTATAAAATATGACATTAACTTTTAATGCTTTTTACCTTGATATTTGACACCTTTTATTTAATGTATAAATATGTTTTAAGATTTAAATTTAATAAA
>NW_021477548.1:0-225 GCF_001605985.2 Dendrobium catenatum | reverse complement strand
TGGTTCTGATAGTGTTTTGCCTGTTGCGGTGGTGCCAACTGAAATTGAGAAGGGAAGAAAGGAAGTTAATCTGATTACCAACAGTTTAGTTGTGGTCCCTGTGAGCGTGGTTGATTTCCAGGAGATGGCCAATTGTGTGGGTAATTCTTCTGGTTTGGATAGTAGGAATCAGAATAATTGTTTGGTTAATTCGTCGGATGTGGAGTCGGATTCACAGTCTGTTGA
>NW_021477547.1:0-1636 GCF_001605985.2 Dendrobium catenatum | reverse complement strand
AAGACGACAAACAACACCCCTCCAACAGAGGCCAGCCGAAACCCAAACCCCCCAACCAACAACCCAACAGAATCACTCACAAATCCCAACAACACACAACAACTCCCTACCCACACAAATAAGTCGAACCTAAACACCACCAGTCCCTAACAAATAAATCGAAACTCCATAGCCTAGCATCCACCCATGCCACCCCCAACCAATAAAATAAACACAACAATCCAATTAACCAAACAAAGGCCCACAACCGGAAAAGCATACAAACCATAAGAACAAAACATCCAAGAAGAGGCAAACAACAGAAGATAGAAAGAAAACATAAAAAGTTACTTCATTTTAGATTTTCTCCTATTAAGTTTGCCACCATCATGGGAGAAAGCTTTTTCTACAATGCGACCCATCTTCAAACTATACAGCTCTATATTTTTATCCACTGACTCATATGTCTTACCCAGCACTCCTGTAAATCGATGAGAAAGACTTATCAATCCAATAAGAATTACACATACTAGTGTCTATCAATTTGAAAGCCAGTTGAGCTTTCAACGCATCATTAGAAATAATAGTGATCGGAACATCAATAAATGGCTCATTCTCATTCGTTCAAACAATAATGGGTGACAAAGCTAGTTCCAAAGCATCCAAAGGTGAGTCACCAGAAGTAATAACCAAACCAATAGATGAATCATTCACCATCATTGGGTTAACATCACACAATCCCATTTTTATCACATCCAAATTATCATGACAAGAACCAGGAGTATGATCCTTCTCAACAAGCCAAGGGGGCTACATTTTTTCTTAATTGTTTTTTAGTTCTTTGTTATTTTAAGCCAAGGGGTCCACATACTTACAACTGAAGTCCAATACTAGGGTTGGATGTTAATAGTCTTGCTAAACTAGTTACATAATAGAAGTCAGACTGTGGTGTAGGTGATTGGTGATGGTGGCTCATAGTGGTGATTATCAGAAATATAATAAAGTTATTTAGCTCTATTAACTCTTGAACATCCATGAAATAAAAAGTAAAGCCTTATTTATTGCATTTTTTGGAAGAGCATTATGGTAAAATTTACAAAAATCTAATGTAATTCGTCAAATGGTCATTGTTAATCCTCTTTATAATTGATTATTTATATATCCATAATTTAAGTGCAAAAATGATGTTAGAATCGAGTGATCATACTTCATTGGATTTGTCTCATCGAGCTAGTCTTTTAAATAATATTCAAAAATACTTTTCAAATATACTACAAGTGTTTGATTTTGATTCATTTGAACTTAGATCAGATCATTTATGGTGTTAATGTGTTTGTCTCATTGAGACGTTATGTTCAACTATAACATCATTTAAAATAGAATTTGAATGCATAAATTTTATCTTAATGCTCAATTTTGCTGCGAAATAATTTGAAAATGTTTAATATATAAAATTATTCTCTTCATCATTTCGATTTTGGCATAATCAAGCCGAGCATTACTATTAAATTTTATATCACAAAATATTACACAATTGTATCAATTAATATATATTATGAAAAGCTATGCTATGATACGTACATTTTTTGAAGATTTCTTTTGATAATTAAGTTATATTATATTCCATAATATTTTAAATAATTATATAATTTCATGA
>NW_021477546.1:0-304 GCF_001605985.2 Dendrobium catenatum | reverse complement strand
CCATTCATTACTGCGATACTTATCCTCCTCCCATGATCAGTAATGAATAGATAAGTATCGCAGTAATTAATGGAAGGCTTTGTTGTCAAAGATGATTTATATTGGACAATACAATACCATAAGGCAAGCGTTCCCGCAATTCATTTCGACATACTCATTCGCATGATTTTCTATTAATATTTTTAATAGAATGTACATAGGTTCTCTTGTAAAATTGTATTTGTTATAAATGTTTTTTTAATTTATTCTTGTATTTTTTATATTGTGCATAGTCATTAAAATTGTATTTATCAAATTCTATTAA
>NW_021477545.1:0-377 GCF_001605985.2 Dendrobium catenatum | reverse complement strand
TTCTCAAGTTGGATATTGCCAAAGCGTATGATAATATAATTGGGATTTCATTTATAACATGTTAAGCTTATTTGGCTTTGATTTGAATTTTATCAATCTTATTAAAAACTACATTGAAAGCCCTTATTTTTGTATCATGGTGAATGGTAAGAGCCATAGTTTCTTTAAGGCTTCTCATGGTCTTAGGCAGGGGGTCCTATTTCCCCTGCTCTTTTCATTATTGTTGTGGATTATCTTTCTAGATGTCTTGAGGATATGTTTGCTAAATACCCTGGTCTTTATTTCCGTACTCTTGGTGGTTTTAAAATTTAGCACTTATGTTTTGCTAATGATTTCATTGTTTTTACTAGTGCTTCTTTGAGTAAGATCAATAAGCT
>NW_021477544.1:0-254 GCF_001605985.2 Dendrobium catenatum | reverse complement strand
TCTAATCAACATTCAAAGTTCTTAGATATCCTATAACATTATCACCAAGAAATTAGATATATCTTGTCATATTAAATTTATTTAAGCAATATTCCGTTGCTCTAAGAAAGAAAACCATAGTATTCTTGTCACCATTAAATTAGCCTTAGATTCCAAGATAAATCCATCAAATAGGTTGTCCAAAAACCTATCATGCACACAAATTTCCTTATAATAACTTCACTTGTCAATCCTCCAAACACCTATATTTCATC
>NW_021477543.1:0-268 GCF_001605985.2 Dendrobium catenatum | reverse complement strand
TAACGAGAAATATCATTATGTGAAGACCAATACCTAGTAATACCGAGCAATACCCCGGTTTTGCTGGGTATTGCTCGATATTGCTAGGTATTGCTCGATATTGCTCGGCAAGCAATACCTAGCAATGCCGAGCAATATCTAGCAATACCGAGCAATACATATCAATACGCGAACATAGCAATCCCGGGTTTCGGTCCAAGTTGGGTCGTCGGGCCGCGCGATAAAAAGTAAAAACACGTGGTGATATGTTATTGACGTCCGAACGTAG
>NW_021477542.1:0-269 GCF_001605985.2 Dendrobium catenatum | reverse complement strand
GTGAGATATTATTACATTTACTTTTTAAATATACAACATTAATATTAAGTTATTGAAAATATAATTCTGAGAAATTTTATATAAAAAAATATATTGATTTTTAGTTTTTAAATATTTTATAATATATTCGAAGAAATTATAATAAATTATATATCTCCAAAAAAATAATAGTTTTACCACTTTAATTCTAGCAATAATTAAATTAGCCTTTTGCGACCACAGTAATGTAACACCCCAAGATCTAACTTGGAAAGAATTTCAATCAATTC
>NW_021477541.1:0-225 GCF_001605985.2 Dendrobium catenatum | reverse complement strand
AGGGGAAGTAGGAGCCGACATTTGGGGCGGGGAAGAGAAGAAAAGAAAATAAGATAGATTAAACCACGAGCCACGGACCCTTCCAATGACTGGTGGGTATTGCGCTTGACCTCACCTTGAGCTCTCTCTCCCTTCTCTCTAGTGCTCACAAAAGTAGAAGAAGAAGAAAAAGACAAAATTTTATTATCAAATCATTATCCTTTTACAACGCATAAGACCATAATA
>NW_021477540.1:0-281 GCF_001605985.2 Dendrobium catenatum | reverse complement strand
CATTCAATTGAGCATCGATTCATTCTTCTCTAATCCATTGACTAAAAGGAATGTCAATTTTAATTCCATTAACAATACGTGACGGTGATGAATAACAAGTTAAAATCAAATGCCACATACAAAAATCTATCAATTGCAAGAAAATAGACATACGAGTTTTCCAAAAATCAAATGATATATTTTTCAAATAAATGAGGTCTGGTGATTGAATAACCTTCCGCAATATTACGATTAGCCATAGATCGAAATTCAAAAGCTTTCAAAAACTTATTTTATGAAAA
>NW_021477539.1:0-208 GCF_001605985.2 Dendrobium catenatum | reverse complement strand
TACTGGATGGTATACGTTCGTACGGGACGATCAGACAATTATCTCCTATTGAGCACATGGAACGAATATGAACTTGCTTAAAAATTTTTCTAAGTCCTATTCATCCAGGACGAATTTTACAATCGTCCAGGACGATTGGTTCTCTGTAAAATGTTCGTCCATACAAAATTATATTATCGTCAATGGCGATTGGTCCTCTGGAAAATTT
>NW_021477538.1:0-360 GCF_001605985.2 Dendrobium catenatum | reverse complement strand
GATTGGTTTAAATTAATGTTTGAACTAACCCTCATACTCAATACATAAGGCATGCATGAATCACATAAACGCATTCAACACTTAAATCTAGGAGAGCCTTAGGCTAAGTGGTGTGTGTTTCCTAGACATGTAAGGATTAATTAGCATAATTGACTAAACTATGACTAGTGAATAGTCAAGGAGTGATTATCCACCAATCATCCCCATTATTTCCATTCATATAGTCAACTCATGTCTAAAATTCCAAAGGGGGATCTCTCAAACCCTTGAGGGTCTAAATGTATATAACCTAATTTAAGATAGGTTTTAAAATATATATAAATGTAGACATACATATATTTATATTTATATGTCTTAAAG
>NW_021477537.1:0-744 GCF_001605985.2 Dendrobium catenatum | reverse complement strand
CATTCGGTCAATTGTCTATTGGAAGTGCTGTTCTTGCACATCTATACAGAGAGCTATGTAATGCGACCAGGCCCACACGTACTTATATTGCCGGATGTGTTGCATTACTACAGGTTTGGTCGTGGGAGAGATTGTACATTGGCAGACCCACACTACGTGTACCACAAATACATGATTTAGGTGGTAGACCTCTTGGTTGCAGGTATTATTATTTAATTTATGCAAGAGCTTTAACCTTTTAAACATTTACTTATGCTATTCCGTATTTAATGTAGGTGGGATGAAGATCAGATACGTGAGCTCCCCTCTGGCAACACGTTGACATATCGTGATGAGTTTGACGGTTTACGACTATCTCAGGTATGAAAAAATTTTAAACATTAACCCTGATCAATTTTTTGCCATATGGAGTCAATAGAAATCCTTGATTTGTATAAATGTAGGTGAGCATGACTCCATACACAGATGACATTTTAGCAACTTTGCCTGCCGAATGTTTGGAGGGGATCGAAATATGGCGTGTTAGAGTGCCCCTCATTAGCTGGAAGCGTACCGAGTGGCATCTTCCTGATCGTGTTATGCGGAAATTTGGGGGAATACAATTCACAGATGTTCCACCGATGGAATTAAATTTCAGAAGGATTGATGGAAGAGGTCGAGCTGATCTGGACTGGACTGTTCAGTATAAAGATTACCTGGAAATATGAGAAGATAGGAGAGCATATGTAGTAGCAATAACCCGCC
>NW_021477536.1:0-261 GCF_001605985.2 Dendrobium catenatum | reverse complement strand
GCAAGTGAAGACAAAAATACCTTTCCACATAGATGTCTTTGCATTTGTCCTTTGATTCTCTGATTCTAACAACCTGATCCAGATGTCCACCATCCATGCATTCTTCCTTAGGCATCCCAGCCGTCCAAGCTAACTCCCACACCTGGAATAGGGTAAAGGGATGGAATCAGTTCGTTCTAAGCTCTCTCTGATTCCAATCACTCCCCAGAGCCCCTTGCATTTCATTCTGCTTCCTGGAGTTCCCCAAAACTCTATTCCGAC
>NW_021477535.1:0-413 GCF_001605985.2 Dendrobium catenatum | reverse complement strand
TTGAATAAATTGGATGTCACCCTTAGGTATTTAGGATGTTCTGAACGCAGTGGCGAAGTTCGTTTCACGATCGGCCTTTGTTTCGCCAACACCGAGGCTAATTTTCTCAATATATGTGTTTTGTCTAAAAATTTGTGCCACCAATTCGGATGATCCAAATTGAACATAGAAGACGTAGTTTTTTGAGTATTCACAATATTCCTGTTGTAATGGCAAAATCTATTTGTCGATCCGACGTCGTTTGATCAGCTTCGCACTTTAATTTTGAGTTTTGATCGTCCCTTTTGACCGATCCCCTCCGATTCGATTGTGACGAGCCTCAACCTAGCAAAATTTGATATCTTGATCGCAACAACGGTGTTCATTTTACAATCGAAGGTCATTTGACCCTTCAAGTGATGCGTTGTATCAAC
>NW_021477534.1:0-269 GCF_001605985.2 Dendrobium catenatum | reverse complement strand
GGTTTAGCATAAAACAATTGGAGGATGGAACATTTTTTAATCAAACAAAATACATAAGAGACATTTTGAAGAAATATGAGATGGACAAAGCCAAGCCAATTAACACTCCCATGACTTCTAGTGCTCCATTGGATAAGGACCAAACTGGTAATTCTATTCATCAAAAGAAGTATAGAGGTATGATTGGATCATTACTTTACTTGACTGCAAGCCGACCTGACATTATGTTTAATGTTTTCCTTTGTGCTAGATTTCAAGCTGACCCTAAG
>NW_021477533.1:0-1813 GCF_001605985.2 Dendrobium catenatum | reverse complement strand
TAGTGGTGCCCGACCACTTTACTTTCTGCAAAATTCTAGTTTGTAATAAGCAATGCAACTTTGCCTATAGACTTTTATTAATTGATTCTTTTATATTTGATGTTTTTTATGTGATTGCCTCTAGGATTTCCTGTTTTTCTTAGTTTTTTTTGGCGTTTGTGTGTTGCTTTTATTTTTGCCTCGTAATCTTAAAGTTTAAAATTTAGTAAGTATAAATAATATAGAAAGATAATGAATCTAGGGAATCAGCCGATGATCGATCCCAGGGTCGCATGCATATTTCTGCACTTCTTCTTTCCTTACTTTAGACCCTTCCCCACCTGCGAGTAGAGTTCGAATAGTCTGACTTATGAGTAAGAGGTGCCGGACCTGGGGAAGTCCAGTTTTCTAAAAAATTATTTTCTAAGCCTATTTTTTAACTTTCAAGCATATTTGATTTGAAGTTGTTAACTAGCATGCATTGCATTAGAAACAAATTAAAAGAGTCAAAATTTAAATTGTATTAGTCCTTAGCATTCTGCACCCAATATAAGTCAAAGGAGTCAATTAGGAGAATCTCTAGATGTCGGCCCTAGCTCTCTAAAACCTTAAATAAAACATCCCTACTGCTCTTTTATAAAAGACCAGATTTGTCTATTTTAAATTAATTAGGTGGTTAGCTGGCTCCCCAATCTAGGCCGGGATAAGTCCAGGTTTTGCACTACATTAGTTAGGTTCGAACGACTGTGGTCCAGTGTCTAAATTAGATTTAGGATTCGGGACAAATCTTTGATTATAAAACCCCAAACTTCAAGAATATAATTCCAAATTTTTAATAAAATGCTTAACTCTAATTAAATCTTCTTTCAATCCTAAAATGTAAAGCCCAACACTTAGATTAATTTGGGACACTTCTGAATGATTCTGGAATCCCAAAGTGTCCCCTACTCCTCTTCCTTTAATTATGTTAATAACTGCTCGATCTTGACCCATTCCCTTTTGAGTTTCCAAAATTTACGTCTCTTTTTGATATCACTCCTAGAAAATCTAATTAAATTTCATCACTATTTTAATCGAGAGTTTTCGTAGGAGACTTTGTCTCCCTACGATGTAATTAACTACGAGGGCTTGCGCTCGTAGGAGATTTAGAACCACAGATTCACCTGATTTCAAAAATTGATTGTTCAAAATTTATATTAGTTTCCTTTGGGAGAGATCAAAGAATGATCATTATTATCAAATTCAAAAACTTATCATCGAATGGTATTTTCTCCCTTTGGGGACATACACCTTTCTTTGATAAGGCTTTGGATGTAAAATCAACGATCACACTTCTTGAATATTATAGCTGAACATTCAGTTGAATTTAATTTTGGCCCTTCGGGGCCATATGAAGTTCTCTTCAGCATCTGGTTGCAATATTCAAGATGAGATTCGTAATTCTAAATATGAATACCGTTATGAAATTTTATTTTCACTTTTTGAGGTGATATACTCTTTCTAACTGGACGTTTCGATATTATAATTAGAATTAAACTTTAACTCCAAAATTCCCAAAGAAAACCAAGTTTTTTAAAAACCTGTTTCCAAAATTCCACCAACATAATCATATAATTTTGGTCTATACATCTAATGTATACTATGGTGAATGGTGCAAGTGTATGCAATGTGTCTTAGCATGCCACATGAAAAACATCTAACTCCAAAAAAATTATTTACTAATCTGTTTGGGTTATAAAGCCTCTTCGACGGTTTTAGCTTTAGATCAAGTGTTGATGTATTCCAGTTTCTCTCAAGTGTATTTAATTTAACTTTTATTCTCAAGTTAACACTT
>NW_021477532.1:0-314 GCF_001605985.2 Dendrobium catenatum | reverse complement strand
TCATCTTTCCATTATTATTTATGTATATGATGTACATTGAATGGAAGTTAATATAGAGCATTTATAAGTTCTCGTCATCATTTGGTTTACAATCAATGGAAGGATTTTATACGTGAGTTTATATTCAAATTATTTCATCAATGAATTTTTTTTTTTTATCTTGAAAGAATTTATAGGTCTATTTGTGTTTTAATTGATATATATATACTTTGAACTCCAACGATATACGAAAACTCCAAATAAATAACACATATTTATATTTCCTGAATTGTTTCTCTTTATTTTTTTTTAATAAAGAGATAAGTTATCATATA
>NW_021477531.1:0-4917 GCF_001605985.2 Dendrobium catenatum | reverse complement strand
CTTAATTTGTGGAGCTTCTCTCTCTTCCCTTGGCCGCACCCCTCTTTAATTAACAATAAAAAATTTGCTTGTTACTATAAGCAATATTAGTATATATATGTGCATAATTAATCATAAGCTAACGAGGACCCATGCAGAGTTTATTTTAACAAATAAAGACATAAGAGGTGATTATATAACAAGCCTGGGTTGGAGGTTAGTGCACTAAAGATTCATATATTTAGAGAGAATAAATAACATTGAAATTAGATTCCAAAATGACAAGGGCAATTCAGCCTAGAGGCAAGGAATTACCAAATTATTGATTTGAAGAAATGATATGTTATTGATTTCGGAGGGGAAGAAAGTTATGTTATTAATTCCTTGATTGGAAGAAGATCTAAAAAGTAATATGAAGAAAGGATAAGAAAAGGAATTTTAAATTTATTATGATAAGCAAGGATTGCTCTTCTTCTTTTTTTTTTTATGGACGTTTTCCGCATTTCCCTATAACTTATCTTTATGGCACTAACATATTAATCTCTTAATATGCAATTCTCTACTTATGTTTTTATAATGTAATCTGTTGCTTATCTAAACGGGATGGAAATAAATCCTAGCACTTTGCTAAATATCTTTGTCGTACCTCCCGGATCTAGTGTAATTTCCGATTTTTTATTTTTCTCATTTATTTCTTTAGAAGGATTTTCTTTCGAGCCTCTTTTTCTTTTCATTTCCATTAGCAGTCTCTTTTGTTTCTATTCTTGTCTTTTTTGATCCTGCGTGCTTGTCAGTTTCTTAATATCCGGTCTTTTTTATGATCATAATACTCATATATTATTTATTTTTTTTTTTTAAATTATTTTTTCTCTTTATTTAATATATGATTTCTTTTTTTTTTCTGTTAAATATGCATAATATATTACTTATTGTTCTCTGCGCCTTAAACTTCTTTAACTTTTACTTGCTATTTAATCAGTCCTGTATATATTATTGATATTTGAGTGTCTTCTTGGAAGTTGGTTTAACTTTTTCTATCTCCCATCTTTTTATCGCTCTTGTCTTTTTTTCTCTTCTTCTCTTTCTCTTCTCCTCTTTGTTTTGTCTTGTCTACTATTTCTTCTCTTATCTCATTGGCTTTTCTCTCTTCTAATGATTTTTTTGCTCTTTTTATTTTATCTTCTTTTTTCTTTTTTCAAGCAAATTAAATTTAATTTCACCTATTTCCATTTTTTTCTCCTTCAATTCAAGAAAGGCATATGAGTACTTTATCTCATAAGTCAACGGGAAATTAAGTACATCAATCCTTCTGAAATGTTTGAAAACAAAGTTTAAACTATTTTGTGAAATTAGAAAATGCATTAATTGAAGATAGGCAAAAGTTATAATTTTTATTTTTCTAAGAAAACGAAAAAATATCAAGGTGGGCATTTGATCACCTCGAGCTCATCTCAATTATCAAGGTGAGCTTATGTAACAATTTTTTTTGTGCCGATTTTCTAATTAATAGTTATTTAAAATTATTTATCGATGTATTGAAATAGCGCATAGAACGTAGTTCATTCCGATTAATCTGTTAGTTGGAAGCTTTAGCTATCAACCAAGATGATTTAGGTTGGAGTCTTGCATATGTGATGTGTGTGTGAATTTACCTTAATTGAGCTAAATGGAAAAAAAATATTGCAAAGACATATATTACAAATAATATTCTATTTTTTATAAAACAATTATAAGTGTGATAAATATGCATGCGCTAATATAGGATTGCTTTGTTTACAAAATATTTAACTTGTAATGTTTTAACAACCTAAAAGGAAAAGATAAAACGTTTCTAATGACTGCATTAGGGGTGTCAAAACGGGTCGATGGGCATGGTTCGAGCCCAACCCGAGTTGACTCGGGTCCAAACAGGTTGACTCTAACTTGAACCAGTTTTGCAAACGGGTTAGGATTGTCAACTTGAACCCAACCTGTGCGGGCTACCTGGTTGACCCAACTTGACCTGCACGGGTTAGGGATCGCAGAAGTTAGAACGTGCATTCACGTGCTAAACAGGAGCCAAATGAACTTGTGAGATGTGGCATGACGGCAACGATCACTGGCTAGGGCGAACGAGATGATGTCGACCATACGTCGATGGCATCAGCTAGGCAGGCCAGCATAGACGGGACGACGGAAGCGACACTGGCCAAGCATGCCAATGCGGACGGAACGATGGCAGTGGCACTGGCCAGCAACACTCGACGAGACGTCATCACATTAAACGAGGTTAGCATAGATGGGACGATGGTAGGGGCACAAGCCAGTGCAGACTTTAAAAATGCGCTTTTTCCCGAGCTGATTTCATGTTTCCAGGTCAAACTGAACCCGACTCCATTTTATAAACGGTTAGAAATTTTGAACCTGAACTCGACTCGTATGACAAATGGGTTGACTCGAACCTGAAATTTTCTGGGTCGGATCAGATTTTGGCAACTACATACCGCATTGTAGCAAGCATATGGTAAGCCGTCAAAAAAAAAAAAAAAAAAAAAAAACTTCATAATATTTGACCATCACACGATTTTGCCACGGCTTTAAAACCATCAAAAATGACTTTTAATTCATTTGTTTTCTATTAAGGATAGGTTACATTTGAGACAGCTACAACATTTTTTAAAGATAGTTGCAAAATTGTTACGGAGATAATCATTAAAGATGTAGAAAGTAATTTTCTAGTATAAAATTTTATTGAAAGCAATAAAAAATTAATACCTAAACATCAATTATAGTTGCTGTTTGAAAATCAAAACAGTAAGAAAATTATCATAAACAAAACTTTAATCCCCATTTATATATCTTAAAATGTGCTTACGTAGTTTATTTCATACTTTTTTTTTTCAAAAACTTAAATTATATTAAAGGCAAGAAACAATACGAGATATAATAAGCAAAGAAACAACACACCAAAAAGATAGAAGAAAATACAAGGTCCGAGGGCTCAGTTAAAGGCCGAAACTTCTAGCTTCCCTTAAGCCAAGCACTAACCGTCCAATTTGATGAAGATACACGCGAAGCAGCCACCGAGCATCATCAAAGGTTGCCACGAGCCAGCTGAAGGAGAAGCGAGCCCCAACCACATCATAGCCCGACCAACAGATAATAAACCGGAAAGCTCCAAAATAATGCATCAGCTAGCAAAAAAGCAGCAAAGAAAGGTAGCCACCGGCACCAAAGATTCGTCCAATCCAGTTAAAACACAAACCGAGAAATGGGCAACCAGAAGGAAACCACCAAACACTGTGATTACCTACCACATCTACCCCTTCCACGAACCTTACCATGAGTGGCAACATCCGGTTTATCACGCAGCAAAGCAAAAGGATTCCCAGGATCATCATCCCCCAAAGACTCCGAAGAGGAAACGGACTCGAAATCAGACAAACAGTCAAGCCATTCGAGCTGAACTCGCACATCCATTCCCGAATTGCCCCCCGTATGATTAAACAAGGCATGAGGGACAATTAATTTAACCAACACATCAACAAAAGAATTATGAACTAAATTAGCATTCATAATAGGGGAGGAGATAGTTGGGGCAACGCAATTACCCCCACCCACAATCCAACCCAATTTAACAGTAGCAGGAGCAAACCCATCCAAGCATTCAACAATCACATGAGGCATAGGATTACCAGCTAAGACACACGAGGCAGACACGGCACGTACCACCGGCAACAAAAAACCAGGGTTTAAAGCACAGTCAAGTTGACCCTCAACAATTACAAGCCCAAGGGGACGAATTAGAAGGTAAAACCCCAGCCCAAGCCTCCTCACAAACATCAGAAATAGGCATTGAATCGTGCACATCGCCAGGAGCAATAGGAACAGCAGCTTCGACATCAACCACAACTCCACAAACCGAAGGCACATTAACATGATTAACCTCAACCACATCATTCACATTTTGAGCAGGCGGAACCAAATCAGAAGAAAAAATAGCTGGATCATTAGACTCAATCCCAGAATCAAAACCAACAGTCGGAACCACCCGCTCAACAGCAACTAAAGGATTCGACAAAATAGGAGAATCAAGATTAGGATGAAGAATCCTACAACTAGCCTTAGAATGACCCTAAGCAAGACAATGAGCACAATATTTGAGAAAATACTCAAAAATCACAGATTGGACATAACCAGAACTATCCGAACCAACCCAGATTTTATCCTGATACTGTTTGTACACATCCAGCTCAACCAAAACACGCGCAAATGAAGGACGTTATCCAGTGTTAGTAGCATTATCAGTTTTTAGAGGTTTGCCAAAAATTAAACCTAGACCATGCAAAATACGCGTGGAAACAGGTGAGGTCGGAGGTTAGGGAAGGAGATCCAGATAAGAATAACAGGGGATTCAGTCTCAATATCCAAGCTAGGAGCCCATTTTACTAATTTCATAAAACAGTTGCTCATGAAATATGATCTATGAGCAAAAATTCTACAGTAATTTAAGTCATTAAAAACCTTAATCAAAACATTCATTTGATTCAAAACCGTAATCGAAACTTCACCATTAAGTTTAAGCTTAAAAAAGAAGCTCCTAATAGCATCAAGAGAGGGCCTCTGCCCAGGGAATTCACCGACCAGAGCATATTCGAAAGGGGCAGCCAAAGATTGGATTTCCACCTCAAAAATCCAAAGAGAAGGTAAACCTTTATGCGAAGACACCCTCAAGTCAGGAAAAGCAGAAGAAGGAGATGAACGAGAGAGAGAGCATCCTTAAAAGACAGAGACGATGATCCCACCAAAAAATTGGGATCACGAATGCGAGATGGTGAAGCCAAAAAGCCCAAAAAACTAGAAAAACAACACCGAAATGACAAGAAGATGGACAACCCAGAGAAACGAGGAGAAGAAATCTGCCAGAGAGCCAGGAGATGGCGGCTAGGGCGAATCCCT
>NW_021477530.1:0-229 GCF_001605985.2 Dendrobium catenatum | reverse complement strand
GTTACTGCCATTTAATTAACAACACGATCCTCGGGCAGCCTTCGCCAATCATTAGCAAACCACGTCGCTGCATTGTCCTGTCTGTCACCGAGCATTTCACCATCGGAGCCCTCGCAATTTTTTTTTTCTGTTTCTTGCTTTCCACCGAATTATAAAAGTTTGTCACTACTAATTAATCAAGTTTTCGGCGAAAACAATATACATTCAGCCAATGGGACTGGAATCCTTT
>NW_021477529.1:0-312 GCF_001605985.2 Dendrobium catenatum | reverse complement strand
CTCTCCCTCTTTAAGTTCAGCTCTCCCTCTATCTCTCTTTCTTTCTCTCTCTCTCTCTCACCCAATCTCACTCTCTCTATCTCTCTATCTTTCTCTAGCTCTCTCTCTCTCTCTCTCTCTCTCTCTCTCTCTCCTGAGCTCTCTCTATCTCTCTCTCTCCCCCTAGTTCTCTCTATCTCTCTCTCTCCCTCACTCTCCTTAGCTCTCTCTCTCTCTATCTCTCTTTTTCCTCTCTCTCTCTCTATGTCTCTTGCTCTCTCTCTCTCTCCCCCTAGTTCTCTCTCTGGCTAGCTCTCTCTCCCTTGCCCTCTT
>NW_021477528.1:0-223 GCF_001605985.2 Dendrobium catenatum | reverse complement strand
AGGATTGGGTTGAAAGGAAATACCGGAAGGGAGAGCTCACATTGTCAGATAATGTGTTGGTTAATTCCAGAAAAGAATCAACCCGGGTAGTTACGACTTCCTCCATACCCCCGGTTGAAGGAAAAAGAAGGGAAAAGAAGCTGATTCAAGAAGAACGGTGGGAGACTGTAGTCTCCAAGAAAACAGTGAAGATGCTGAAGCAGCTTGAGGGTGTTTCGGGTGT
>NW_021477527.1:0-386 GCF_001605985.2 Dendrobium catenatum | reverse complement strand
TAGTCATTTTCGTCCGTAGAAGTCCGTCGTGTCTTTTATGATCAAGAGATATAGGGTCCCCTATATTTCTTAGTCGCATCATTATCCAAAATGGGTTCGGCTACATAAATCATTTTTCTCTATTGTGTCCTATTAAGAGTCAAATTCTCATTTAAATTTAATAAGGAAATGTCATTTCTAATATTTCTAACCAAGTCCTTTTAGGTCCACCTCTACTTTTCTTAACATAAGCCAAATCTAATATATTGTGGGCTCCGAAAATTCGGCCCCGGCCTCCCCGCTCGCTTTTTCTTTTTTTTTTTATTCGGCGAGGGGAGTTTTAACTGATAAGTTCCGAGGTAAATTTTGGAAGGCAGATAGGTTTGTAGATAAGACACTACCCAGAG
>NW_021477526.1:0-204 GCF_001605985.2 Dendrobium catenatum | reverse complement strand
TTGGCCTGTGATACTCACTCCTTACAATCTTCCTCCATAGTAATGTATGACTACTCCTTATATGTTTCTATCACTTATAATTCCAGGGCCACATAATCCAAAATTGAAGATTGACGTATTCTTACAACCTCTGATTGATAATTTAAGTTTATTATGGGAAGAGGGAAAAAGTACATATGATATCTCCACCAAACAGAATTTTAC
>NW_021477525.1:0-385 GCF_001605985.2 Dendrobium catenatum | reverse complement strand
ACCTCTTAGGCCACTTCCCTTCTTCTCAGAAATTTTGTTTTTGACCATAGCTGATAAAGTATTACCTGAATGGGAATTTAGTAATTCCATTTTATCTTCTAGTATATCGTTCTCAATTTTCAGGTTGCAAATTAAAAGAACTATCAATACCAAAGTATTTTTTAAGTTCTTCAATGTTCCATGTGCCTTCCGAAATGAAGTGAGAAAGGTTGGGAATGTTATCAATGTTTGTAGCAATAAATGATGGCCAATATTCCAGTTTTCTATCATATAACCAAATATCTTTCATGATATTTATAGAATCTCCATTTTTAATATTCCATCTCTCAATATGATTTAAAGCATTATCTCCACTTAGAAACAGTTTCCAAGTAGGAGATGGATT
>NW_021477524.1:0-242 GCF_001605985.2 Dendrobium catenatum | reverse complement strand
CAGGAGTATACACGGCTTCGAGAGAGTCATGCTGCATCAGGTGAGGGCTCTTTTGGCGGCTCTGTGGAGTTTTCTGAGTATCACATCTGGTCGCAGGCCGTCGGAGGAATGCAGCATGGCAGAGCTTATGGTTTGGGTTCCCAAGCTCAGGCATACGAGGGGATGACCTCCTCTACGGCATCCAGCTTCGCATCCAGTTCACATGAGACTTTACATGCTCAACAAATAAGTGTCCTTCAAGC
>NW_021477523.1:0-242 GCF_001605985.2 Dendrobium catenatum | reverse complement strand
TCATGACCTACACTATAACCTAGCTTGAGCAATATCCGAGAAGTATATCATAAACTCACTTGTACCATAATTATCATCGCTACACAAAAAGATTGGATCACAGCCTAGCAATTATCTCATTTAAGGCATTCGTCATAACAATAACACCACAAAATCCACATTGCAATAGTCTCTTGTGAGGCCTATGTTATAGCCATCTTTAGCATACCTTAAAAATTATCATTTCTAATTATCAAATTATA
>NW_021477522.1:0-347 GCF_001605985.2 Dendrobium catenatum | reverse complement strand
CTCTTTCTACACTAAAATGTAAAAATTTCCCTATGCTTCCAAAATTTTAAATGATAGAGAACATTCACATAATTAACTTTAAAAAAATTAAATTTTAAATAAAAAAAAATGAGCAAAATAATTTATTAATCCTAATATAGGGTCAAAGTACTCATCCTTAACAAAGTCTCGTGATCATGATGACATTAAGCCAAACTATGTATATGCAATGTGGTAAATAAATTTGAAAGTTGTAATTATAGGATGCTCGAACTAATTGAAAAGACATGAGAAAATTATCATATTATCAATAGAAATTAAATGCATTCAAAAGTCATATTTCATTACCATGGGCTCAATTCATGCAA
>NW_021477521.1:0-526 GCF_001605985.2 Dendrobium catenatum | reverse complement strand
TGCAGTTCGCAAATAGCCTTAACCCGTTGCTTCTCCAGGTCGTGAAATCTCCTAGGTCCAAAACCGCCCAGCCCTTCTCTAGTTCGCACAATCCGCTCTCTCCCTCAGCAGTTCCGAACCTCCACTCCCACGATCTCCTCTCTATTGGAACAAACCGAAGGCTCCATCTCCCTCTCTCTTGCATTCTCAGCTTTGATTCTAAACTCCAAGGCCGAACCTCAGACGCAGCCGGCAACTCCCTATCACTCTCTCACAGCAATTCGCACGAAACCTCTCCCTCTCCATCAAGTTCCAGGCAGAAGAAACCCCCATCACACGATCTCCTGCTGCTCTCTCATTTTGGAAAACCCCAGGCAGATCCCGCCCGTCTCTCTAATTCGCAACCTCCGCTCGGTTAATCCCTGCAGTTTGCGAAATCAACCCAGCCCTCGTTCTCTCCAAATCGCATGAGCCCTCAACCTTCCTACTATGTTCGCAAGCTCCAAGCGGAAAATCTCCAGGTGAAATCCCCTTCTCGTGATCTCGT
>NW_021477520.1:0-347 GCF_001605985.2 Dendrobium catenatum | reverse complement strand
ACCCTTCTTCGACGTAGGCTTTGATTTCGACGACACCGTCGAAGAATATTTGAACCGGATTCTACCAACATTAGTGGATTCCATCGACGACCACTTTTCCGTCTACACGTGGATCATTAAAGGTTGTCCTCCCGTGCAACTTCTACATACGGCGCCTTCCTCTCCTTCCCTACGGATCTACGGCACCGTCGCCCTCGGAGTGGTTTCATCACTTGTGTGGTTGTTCTTCTCCCAACAAACCTAGAAGTAGGTGAATGAGCGTAGCCTCAAGGTGAGACAATCGCTTTGTTAACCGCCGGATTCTAGTTGGTTTTTTTTATTTGCTTTACTATTTATTACCGTCGTTA
>NW_021477519.1:0-1161 GCF_001605985.2 Dendrobium catenatum | reverse complement strand
AGATGGCTTCGGTCACCTGACCCAATAATTTGCCATATCAATGGGGGGCAGATGATCAGCTGAATAGTCCACCTGTGGGGTCCACTTTTGTTTGGCTTTTTCTTTTACAAAGATAATAATCTATTGTATTTATTATTTATTTATTTATTTTGTGACTTTTGTCATCTTAGTTTATAGGAGAATTTTAATCTTCTAATATTTTATTTTGAAAATTTGATGGCTTAGAATTCTATGAATTTTGTGTGAAAAGATCACAAGATTACAAGTATATAACTATTTTTTCACATATTTCTCATAGTAAGTTTTATCTTAATGGATTTTCTAATATTTGTAAGTATAAAATTTTTAAGTTTTGAGCTTGTTGAATTCGTCCTTTTGCTAATTATGTGTTTTTGTTTTATTGTATTGAAAATCTTTGGATAATGAGTGTTGGAAGATAGTCAACAACAAAAAATTGGGTGAGTGAGAGTGATTGGCATAATCGCTCTTTTGATAAGTGATGTAATCAAATGACTATGATGATTTATGATTTCGTTTGGTACAACTTTTTTATTGTTTTTTTTTTTTTTTTTTAAGTTCACTATAAAAAATTTTTAAACAGGAATTTTTTGTGAAATATTAGAAGCGGGAAAAAGATGTATAGTCAACCATTTTCTTAGAATATTTTAATTTTGCTCCACTTCTGAATTTCATTAGTCATAGTAGTGTCAAAACGGGTCTGCAGGTCGGGTTCAGGTAAAACCATAATTGACCCGGGCTTGAATGGGTTGACCCTAACCCTACGCATTTTTGCAAACGGTTCAATAAATTCAATTCGGACCTAACCCTACTCGGTAGAAGATAGGTCGGGTTCATGTCGAACCAGAATTGACCCGGGCTTAAATAGGTTGACCCCAACCTTACCCATTTTTGTAAACGGGTCAATTAATTCAACATGGACCAAACTTTACTCAGTAAAAGATGCCACGCGGGAGTGGCAAATGGTGACGACGGTCTGGCGGATATGAGATGGTGGAAGAGGCGGCGGTCGGCGGGTTTGGTGTTCTGGGAGGCTGCCTCGAGATGAGAGGTGGGCGACGCATGGCAGAGACAGGAGATCTCGCGGTACAGGCGTACTGCGTATAGTGGTAGGATGGGTTAAACGGGTCAATCCAAGTCCTT
>NW_021477518.1:0-332 GCF_001605985.2 Dendrobium catenatum | reverse complement strand
TTTTAGTTTAGAAGTTTACTTTAAATTAAATATAATATTTAACCAATTAATTAAATATAATATATATTTTTTAAAATAAACATGTTAACAATTAAAGAACTTATTTTGATTAAAAAGTAATAGAAATGTCTTTTTTATTTGATTTAAATAAGAAATGAGCTCTCAATAGGGCGCAATTGAGATAAAGAATTCATATTTTTAACCCTATGCAGTGGGAGAAATTAATATGTGCGGATGGCTGATGCAGAATGTCGTCCGGAGATCAATCAGAATGCGTCACGTCAGTGGTACCGAGCCATGGTACCGAGCAGTATTGAGCCGTTGTACTGAGC
>NW_021477517.1:0-262 GCF_001605985.2 Dendrobium catenatum | reverse complement strand
AAAAATGCCTAAGATTACCAAGCCTTTATTCTTCATGAAGCAAGTTATCACAAGATAATCCAAATAAATTTCTGGAGTTAACTATATGCATTAACAAAAAAGGTAAAAATAATAACTAAAATTTAAATTTGCACTAGTTGCGAGATTATTTTGAAGTGTGGAGCACTTTCTTACTAAGGTTTTCTTTTAAGGGATATTCGTTTTAAAGATAAGTTCACACAAAGGAGAAAATGCTAAGTTATTTGGTAGAACTCACTTGTTG
>NW_021477516.1:0-244 GCF_001605985.2 Dendrobium catenatum | reverse complement strand
AGAGTTTTAGGTGGTATATTAGTAAATATTGTAATTTGAGTGTTAAATATGTATTTTGAATTGTTTTAAATGTTATGTATGTAAAAATCCCTTTTTTTCATTTTCTTTGCTATTTTGAAAAAGTTTTTTATATATGATACTCCATTAAAAATTTCCTCTTTCTGAACAGATATTTCTTAAAACTACATTTTACAAAAGTACAAAGTAACCAAGCGAAACCTAAGAAATAACCATGCAACTAAAT
>NW_021477515.1:0-1110 GCF_001605985.2 Dendrobium catenatum | reverse complement strand
GTAACTTCGCCAGGAGCCATGCATTTATTACACCATGAAGAATGTTAAGAACCGAGGAAGAGAAATAGAAAACAGTAAAAACCTTTATCAAATATCATCTTGCTTACAGAATACCGTCTCAGGTATATATAGAATTATGATACAAGTAATAACATAACAGTACAAAGCATTTAACTTATTTACATATATATCCTTAACAGTTGTTAACTCTTCTCAGCTCAAATCATTTTTTATATAGTTTAAAAAAATTTTTTTTTTTGGGACATTTAGGTCAATTAAGGCAAATTCAGACACGTATCACATACACAAGCTTCGAATTTGGGACCTTTTGGTTGATATTCAAAGCTCTCAACCAACAGATCAAGGTGAGGTGCGTTAGTTCGAAATTTCAAAAAAAAATTGTGCATTTATAAGCATATAGTTCAAGCTCAATAATAATATTAGATATTACTATTTAAGTGATAATAGTCGGATGTAGCTATTAATGACGGTTATTAGTGATGATTATCAGAAAGTTCAATAGGAAATTATTTTTAGGTCTCTTCACACACGACACATATCTCATTTTATCATTTTTACTTATTAAATTAAACTTAAATTATCCTCTTTTTACTTAATTACACTTAATGACCTCTCCTAAAAATTTTGTCCTCACAATGTCTCTCTATCCTATAAGGCTCAAACCTAAAACCTCTTAATTGATAGTCAAAACTCCTAACCAACAGAAAAAAAGATAAATTGCGTGCATTAATGCATGTTTTTATGTCATTGCAGAACGGAGAAAGGGAGGCATTTACTATCATATAAATATAATATATATTTTAATTAATTCCATTTATATAATATTTAATCAACATTTTATTTTATTTTGCTGATAATATTTACTATGCGATATTTCTGAAATCTCAAATTTTGCAAATATATCCATTACAAAACATGTTTCTTCTCAGTGGTCCAGTTTGTGACAGATGTAGCTTGTTGGATATTGTCTTCTTCTATTTGCTGTTATTTAATATATCGACCTTAATTTTGTCGTCTTTATAAATATCTTTTCAGAATTTAGCTAATTTTATAGTGTCTAATTTTTATTTTTTTTTTGAAAACCATTAT
>NW_021477514.1:0-1261 GCF_001605985.2 Dendrobium catenatum | reverse complement strand
TAATTTCAAATTTATCACCCCCGACAAACGATTGCGGAAGATGGAATGATTTTTAGTTTTGAGTTTTTAGGTGATTGATTTTATTTTAAGAATTTAAATTTTTATTGGATTTGAGATTTGACCCCTCCGGTTGAGATTTTCTATCAACACGACCATCATCAGGGTGACATTGAGGTCACTTGTATTTTTATAGGATTTTGGAAGGTATTTTGTTATTTCAAATCATGTCAACTCCAGTCCATTCAAGGAGGAGGATGAAACATGAATATTTAGCCAGCGCAGCATTCTCGAATCGTTTGATTTAAGACTTAGATGTGACGATTGGAGCACATGCGAGTTTTTAGTATTTGACCCTGCGCAGCATTCTCGGTCATTGGTGTTTATGCTTTTAACATATTGATCGGAGCACATGCAGGGATTGATTTTAGTTTAAGGGATCATATTTAATACATAAAGGGGCATTTTAAAATATTTAAATATGATTCATTATGTGAGAGTTATTTTATTTAAGAAATGCCCAAATTTTCACTTAAGGGCCTACGAACGCCTTCTGTCCGCTTGCAAACATGTTGCGGATCCGGTGGCGTTGTTCTAATTTAGGTTTCATTTATAGCACATAGAAGATATCCCTTTGTTATTAATATCCCACTCAACATAACTCATAGGGAATACTTGTTCAATAGACATTAGGAGATCGTGCTAGCGTTCGTAGGAGAATTATATTATTTGTTATAAGCTCTCATATTCTCTCCCATAAGTAGACTAATTTGTTTGAAATAAACTCCTTGTCTTTACTTATAGTCTAGTTGTTGAGGGCACTATAGATTCTATATTCTTGCTTAGAAGTGAATGGTAATATGAATTAGAAGTTCCCCACTTCTATTCTAGATAGACTAGTTTATTTTGTAAGAGCTTCTCATATGTATGTAGCATAAATTATAGAGCACACTACAAATTCTCTAACTCCCATTTATAGGTAAATTGTAATGTGTATCGTTCAGTTCTGTAAAGACCTTGAATGATGCTAAATCTTGATACATGCTGATCTCCACATAGCAAAGGGTTTCAAAAGAACTTTTATAAGGGAATCTAAAAAAATTCTTTGTTGCAAGATATCAAACGATAGTTAAATGTCAAACGCTCTATTATATATATTTCATGAAATTAGAATATGTAGGATATATTCAACCTATTCACATAAAGGTCATTCAACCCAAAAAGACACATTCTTTATGTTATCAATCATATGAGATAAATTAAA
>NW_021477513.1:0-227 GCF_001605985.2 Dendrobium catenatum | reverse complement strand
CTCAGAACCAACCAATTGGATAAGAAAAAGAGATCCAACCAAATCTTGGTTCTAGAAAAGATATCTTATAGAATAATATACTAAAGTGATTTGTCACAATCATAAAATTTGAAATCAAGTCATTGAAAATATCAAGTGACACGTGAATTCTTCTAAGATTTAAAGGTTTTGAAAGAGAGGGAAGCTTTTTTTTTTGTGGGCTCATTTAATACCTCTTGTCAATTTGA
>NW_021477512.1:0-264 GCF_001605985.2 Dendrobium catenatum | reverse complement strand
TGCACATATGGACTTCACTAGGAAGACCATCAATAAGACTCGCTGCATATAAACTACGAAGAAGAGGTATGAAAATCGTGACATGATCCTGTTAGGGAAGGGCTCACAAATTGCGGCGGATTTGTCATGAAAGAGAGGAAAACCGATGAACGTTTATGAGGACTCGTGAGCAAGGAACATCAACAAGGGTGGCTAGTCGCTACAAGCTCGGGTGCGGAGGAACAAATAAGGTCGAGAGCGAATGAAAGAAATGAGTTGGATATC
>NW_021477511.1:0-219 GCF_001605985.2 Dendrobium catenatum | reverse complement strand
GACACAATCACAAAATATTCCTACCATCTAAGAGATTGGGAGATAAAAAACATATTGACTACAAATTTTCAAAAGCAAGGACAAGGAATATAATATCTTATCAGCGATGATTTTGAAGACTAAGTAAAAAGAGACAAAAGAAAAATAAAACACACCAAAAAGCTAAGAGAAAAAATAGAAATCAAAAGCAAAAGAAAATAACTAAAAGATCAAGTTTCA
>NW_021477510.1:0-225 GCF_001605985.2 Dendrobium catenatum | reverse complement strand
ATAAGGCACATTACAATTTTGAGGGACCTGACCTCACCTTTTTGCTCAATTTTAAACAAGTTCTTTTTAGACATACTCGTAGGGAATGTATCCGCCCTGCGGATTTTTGTGCCACTTTGGCCCTTTCTGAGAGTTTTGTTTTTTGGGATGAGAATGCTGCCAATGTTCCCTTAACCTTTTTGTCGTTTTTAAGGGACGACAGCCATAGGTTTACTTTCACTTGTA
>NW_021477509.1:0-415 GCF_001605985.2 Dendrobium catenatum | reverse complement strand
TATTTTGTCATAATGCTTTCCTCTTAGCATATCTCTTATTTTGCTTGAACAACCAATGATATTTAACAAACTAGTCACACTATTAAAAAAGGAAGCAACTAGGACATGATTCTTTGCAACTGCAACTAATGCTAATTGAAGTTGGTGTGCAAAACAATGCACATAATAAGCTGAATGATTTTCGTTCATGATTAATGTTTTCAGTCCATTAAATTCACCTCGCATGTTACTTGCTCCATCATAACCTTGACCACGTAGTTGTGCCACACTTAACCCATATTTCGAAAAAAGTGATTCAATAGCCAACTTTAGTGTTTGTGCTGAAGTGTCCCCAACATGAACGATCCCAATAAAACGCTCAATAATGCAACCGTGTCCATCAACATAACGTAATGCAACAGCAACTTGTTCTTTA
>NW_021477508.1:0-331 GCF_001605985.2 Dendrobium catenatum | reverse complement strand
CCATAGTGGTCAATGACTTATCTACATCAACTAAATAAGCAAGGCATTGAATATCCTATGTTTAAGATAAATAATGTGAATCAAGTTTGACAAACTTGTGATCCATCACACCGCTTGATCTGGTATGATATATTATGTCATTTAACCAAATATGGGTAGTCTAATAAGTTAAAAGTGAGATAGATGGCTAAGAATTTGGAAGATCTTTTTAGTTCAAATTTGAACTATGTGGAAGAGGGCTTTAATTTTTTTTTAATGTACCTAATTGAATAAAATTTTAGGCAATAATTTTGGGCTATTTAGAACCTTATTCCATGTAGTTTGCGGCCTC
>NW_021477507.1:0-222 GCF_001605985.2 Dendrobium catenatum | reverse complement strand
AATTATTTAACCACCAAACATAAATAATTTTGATGTGGTTTATATTTATGAAGCTAAGAAAATAACTTCAATTATTTTTTAATGATATCCTTGAATGATAATTTTTTTGATAAAAAAATATATATATAATGTTATATTGTAATTTAAACTCGAGCAAGTACATACAATTTACATATAAATGTACGCACACACAAAAGCACATGCACTCAAGCAAGATGGAGT
>NW_021477506.1:0-812 GCF_001605985.2 Dendrobium catenatum | reverse complement strand
GCTTGTGAGGGGATTCATAAGGGTTGCTTCAAGGATCGTGTTGACCTCATTATTCGAGGTCAATTTCCCCAGAATCTATCTCTAGTGCTTAGGTCTTCGTAGCCTAGTGTAGATGTCGCACCCGCAGGATTTCCCTTAGGTGGATACCTACTGACGTAGCACGGACTCGAACTTTTAAGTAAACCTAAATCAATTCGCCTCTACTCAATCAAATTCAAATCATTGTAAATGAGATAAAAATTAGTATTTCAAAATTATTTCTATTTTAAAATTAACTCAAAATATTTATTTTAAATTATCAATTATTTTCTAATTAATCTCTAAATCAATTTGAAATATAAATTAACTCTTGAACTTATCTTTAAATTGTGATCAATCTGAGTCGTTCAATTTGAAATGGAATAGATCTAAATATGAGATTTGAGTGTCGTTTAGGTCGGTTCAAACCAGTCCCCCATGATCTCTCCCTCTAATTTGAAAACTGACTCTCACCTTAGGATTGGCATGCACGAACTCTAGCCGAGCACAAGGAAGTTCGAAATCCCTTCCCTAGCTCTATTCGCGCTCTGTAGTTCGAAAAACTGCTCTCTTCTCCCATTCACTCCCACTGATTCGCACGAACCGCACTTCCTCTCTCATTTCGCAAAACCACCAAAACAACCCACGATCCCTCTCTCTCTCTCACGGTTTTAGACAACTACTCTCTCACGACGATTCCAATTGGCAAGAAACCTCGTCGTTCTCCTCCCCAAGCCCTCGTCATTCTCTGCAATAGGTGAACAGCCTCAGACCGTCGCTTCCTGCCCAGGTCC
>NW_021477505.1:0-602 GCF_001605985.2 Dendrobium catenatum | reverse complement strand
ACACAATTAAGATTAAAAAGACTAATGAAATTCATAAATAATAAATACATTTCAAAAACAATTCAAATCTAAAGCAAACACAACATATATTGATATTAATGAAAAGATTACAATATCAATTCATAATATCAATACTAAAATAAAAAGAAAAATATACTGAACTTTTAAGCAAACATAACTAAAGCAAACACTGATACAAGAAACATCTAGAAAATCAAAACCCAAATTTCTATTCTTCTGGAGGAGGAGGAGGAACACCACCAATAATGGCAGTTGAAAATCGTCCCCTACATTGAACCGCCAAATGTTCGTACAGACGAAGTTCATAATAAAAACAGTCTTATCCTTTCAACTGCTCCAATCAATCGTTCCGACGTTTGAGAGAAAAAAAAATTTCGTCCCGAACGATCGTGCAATCGTACAGACGAACTACATTAATAACTGCTCTCAAGACGGTTTGAAATTACGCAAACTAAATTTTACAGACATCGTCCCGTACAAAATTTTTTTGTCCCGGACGATTACCACAAATTTTTGGATTTTTAAATTTTTATCAAAGAAAATTAAACTAAACACACAAAGCACAATAGATAATGACAAAT
>NW_021477504.1:0-286 GCF_001605985.2 Dendrobium catenatum | reverse complement strand
ATGCCACATGCAAAAATCAATCGATTGCAAGAATGTTGTCATGCAAATTTTCCAAAAATCAAAAGTAATATTTTCAAATAAAGGTGGTCTGGTGATTGAATATCCTTTCGCAATATTACGATTAGAAAAGTTAGCCATGGATGGAAAATTCAAAAGCTTTTAAAAACTTATTTTATGAATACAGGCACTGATACCACTTGAAAGTGCTCAGATGACACTAGAAAGTGATCTGATACCACTTGAAAGTTTTTTAGGGATGTTAAGCCCTTATGAACTGGCCCAAGGC
>NW_021477503.1:0-205 GCF_001605985.2 Dendrobium catenatum | reverse complement strand
AAGAATTAATAGGAGAGGTCTCCTCACTGTGGGCTCCGAAAATTTGGCCTTGGCCTCCCCCAACCTTCCCCACTGCATTTTGGAAGAGTTTTAACGGATTAAGTTTTGGGGTAAACTTTGGAAGGCATATGAATTTGTGGATAAGACATTACTCAGAGATTTCACCCTTATTTTGCGAGGAATTTATGATCTGAGTTCTGGTTTC
>NW_021477502.1:0-533 GCF_001605985.2 Dendrobium catenatum | reverse complement strand
CTTGAATGTGTGTGTGTGTAAGGTTACTTAGCTTGAGGTCTATAAGATACATGACTTGACTCAAGAATGGTAAAACTATATTAAAAATTAAATTATTGATAGACTCAACCCTAGTCTACCCAATCTTGAGCTGATTTGTATTGCAATTGAAGTTATGAACCTAAAAATTTAATAAGTAGGCAAATAAAACATATAGGCAAGAATAATAATAGTCAAGAAATAATAATAATAATTGTTATCATCAAAACCATTATACTTGTCCCCAGATTTGCAAAAATCCCCCCATTTTGATGATGACAAATATTATTGTTAGAAAAAATTTCAAAGTAAGGATATTTTTTTCTTTTTTTTTAAAGGTATAATGAGTCGTAAGAAAGAACAAAAATGGAACAAGACAAATTCCACTAAAACATAAGCAACAAATAAATTACAAACAACACATTACTCCCCCTTTTGACATCACCAAAAGGAGAAGAAAACACTAAATAGAATAAAGTACATAAAGGAAGACTAGTATAAATAGAGAAATAAAA
>NW_021477501.1:0-369 GCF_001605985.2 Dendrobium catenatum | reverse complement strand
TGCTACATATAGAAAATTTTTTAAAATTATTTTACTTATATTTTAATGTTTAATTAAATTTGCATTAGTATAATTCACAATTAACCTCATATGTTTAAATTTTCATTTTGAATTGATTTTGGCTTAATTGCAGTCATTCTAACCCTTTTTTAGAACATTAGATATAGCATAAGTATGGGATAAATGAAACTAATCAAATTTGATGCAAGTGCCTTAGGTATTTGCATGTGATCTTTCCTTTCTAACTTGTACAATAATCTTCTAAGAACTTATTCGCTTGCATTTAAAATTTTTTTGTTAAATTTTATGGAATATTTTTTGTTTATCATAACATTTTAGAAACAATGATATGGGGAACTTATTCCTTAG
>NW_021477500.1:0-316 GCF_001605985.2 Dendrobium catenatum | reverse complement strand
ATAAAAGCATTTAATAAAAGTTGGGAGTATAGAATAAATAAAAAAGGGAACAAAGGACAACCTTGATGAAAGCCACTTCCAGCATTGATCCAATCTGAAAAGTCGTCATTAATCAACAAAGAGAACCTTGGTTCTTGAACATATTCCATAATCAATTCAGAAAACTTATATGGGAACCCAAAATACACCAAAGCTTTCACTAAAGTAGACCAGCCCATAGAATCATAAGCTTGCTCCATATCTATTTTGAAAGAGACTAATCCTTTAGAAGATTTAGAGTACTTCAACTTATGGAATACTTCCTGTGCTACCAGAA